>NC_057008.1:802053-829127 GCF_000002595.2 Chlamydomonas reinhardtii | reverse complement strand
CGGGGCGGGGCGGGTTGCACATGCACGCACAGTCCCACATCCGAACATACTGCCAGCCATCGGCCACCACCCGCACCCCCTCGGGCGCCAATGTCATGAGCGGAACCCGCCCACCCCACCCACCCGTCCCACACCCCTTAATCATCAACCCCACCCCGCCACCCACGCCGCCATGCCACGCAGTGGGCGGAGCGGCTGCTTCCGGACGGCGGGCAGGAGCAGTGGGGCGACAAGTGGACCGAGACCTTTGGCGCTGGCAAGGGGACCAAGCACGGCGAGGTGAGGGAGCCGCTATTGAGACTGGGGTTGGGACTTGGGCTGGGGTTGGGGCTGGGACTGGGACTGGGACTGAGACTGGGACGGGGGCTGGGGCTGATGCTGAAAGACTGGGACTGCTTCCCCTGCTTACATCCTGTTCCCAATGTTACAACCTTGCAAACCCCCTCGCCCCTTTTGCGCCCGCGACGCAGGTGTGGAGCGCGGGCGGCGGCGGCGAGCGCTACAACCGCTGGTGGAACGAGGAGCACTACGGCGACGGCCGCGTGCGGCGCTGGGGCAACAGCACCAGCGGCGAGTACTGGGACGGGGTGGAACACATGGACACGTACTACAACCCCGTGCCGCACTTCGGGTGAGAGCGGGTACTCCTTTATCCTACAAACTGTATTAAATGAAGGAAAGGGACACGCGTGATGGGGCACGTTGCGGTAGGATTGCCATAATACTCGTGGGGCGGTTTGGGGGCAGGGAGCCGGGGGGAGCGGGGGTGAAGTGGGGAGCACGTGGACATGTAGTACAACCCTCTGACGCACTTCGGGTGAGAGCGCGACTGGAGGGGGATGTGGGAAGGGGGCTGGGGGCTGGGAGGCTGGGAGGTGTGGCTGAGGGATGAGTGGGTTTGTTGGGGAACCTGGGGGGTGGGTGCAGGCGTGCGTGTTTGATGACAGTGGCCATATGGGGGTATAGGCACGGAGTGTGGTGTGTTGACCCTCGCCACGCCTTTTCCCCTGCCCCTGCCCCTGCCCCTCACACCCTCCCTCTCACCCACCTCCACCTTGTCCCCCCAACAGCTTCAGCCACGCGGTGGGCCACTCACCGAACCTGTGGGCGGTGCCGCTGCCGCCGCCCGAGGAGGGCACGGGCGCCGGCGGCGACGACGACGGACTGGGCGAGGGGCTGGGTCGCCTGTGAGTGTGTGAGGTGGGGCTGCGGTGAGGGTGAGGGTGCTGCCGAGTGACAGTGTCCGAGGGGTTGTGTGTTGGGTGTCTGCCAGGCGGATGGCCAGTTGAAGGAAAGGCGGTGAGAAGTTTTTGGAGGTGTCAAAACTGTATGGCGGGCAACGGCACTGATGTGAGGAAGAGTTTGTGGATACGGTACATGAGCCTGAGCGCGCGATGCCTGACATGAATAGCGCATTGCAAACAAGTTTTGGGTCGTGCGTGTGTGCCAGGCATTGTGTAGGCGTTGTTGGCTCTGCGGCATCGACAGTTGACAAGAGACTGGTTGGTATGCATGGGTCAGGCATGTTGACGTCACACTGCGCTGGCGTTTGCAGCTGCTGATGGTGGTGGTGGCGTTGCATTGCAAGCCACGTTACAGGCCTGCAATTAACGGGCTGGAGAGGAGTCGTTTGGACCAGGAGAGGAGAGAGCAGTTTGTGAGCGCTGTGTGCATGGCCGTTGTGTGTTGCTTCGGCGCTTGCTAGTATTCTTTTGCGAGGTTGCAGCGGGAAAGGGATGGATGATATGAGCGCGGAGGCAACGGAGCATTCTTCGTGCCTCTCTGTGTGGGCCGGAAGGCCTTAAGTCCACGTGACTTTGAGATTGCAACATGGTTCCGCATACTATCTCCTTACATGTGATTCACAATTATAGCGCCCCCTGTTCTACTCGATTGCGCATGGGAGGGGCCTCCTGGCTCATGTACAGTGCCCCCCTACGTCTGGCTCTCAGCCAGTAACGAGTAGACCAAGAGTACGGTATGCTGCAACTTCTTAACATGGCTAGGTGACACCCTGGCGGCCACGGAGCGCACGGCCACGTTGCACCACCGGACCTTGCACCGGACACGTACGGCAACCGCTGCTTGTCATTGGCAAACTCGTCCTTAGCCATCTCCATTCCAAGGTCCAACGCACCCAGCGGCATTGCGCCTCCTACCGGTTCTCGACGTCCCAAGAAGTGTAACCTGTCACGTCCAAGCCTCTCCCTCTTCCTGTCAACCCCCCAGTGCCCCACCAACTTGTAATTGTAACCACTCCGGCCTTTGAACGGCCAACTCCCCACCCAGGTCCTAGCCAGGAGTCCGCCTAGCCGCCTCAGTTGCGGAAGCTGCCGGTGCGTGCCGTGGGCGGCAGCACCGGCAGACCACGCCGGCTGGTGCCGCCCGCCACTGCGGCGCCACCTCCACCCCCACCCCCACCCCCACCCCCGCCCCGGCTGCTGCGGTCCACGGGGCCGTGCGGGTCCGGGCCGCCCAACGCCGTCAGCGCGGACGCAGTTGACATGCGCAGCGCCTTGTCGCGCGCCACGCCCGCTCCCGCCATGCCGGCCGGCTCCTTCACACGCTCCTGGTCACGGCCACTGCGGCTGAAGCTGCCGCCAACCACGTGGGTGCCAAAGGCCGGCGTGGCGGAGGGCAGGTCCGGCGCGCCGCCGGCACTGCCGCCGCCGCCGTACAAGCTCAGGCCGGCCAGACCGGTGCTGACGGAGGCGCCGGAGCCGCCGCCGGCCGTGGCGTTGCGGGCGCTGCTGGGCGCGCACACGTCCTGTATCATGGACAGGATGCGCTCCTCCAGCTTGGCCACAGACTGCACGGTGGTGCCGTTGCCGGCAGCAGCAGCAGCGACCGAGTTGCCGCCGCCTGTGCGGGCACGACGCCAAAGATCAACAACGCGCGCACGGGTGTCAGCAGGAGGCAGCAGGAGAAAGGCAATGCTGCAAAGCAGCTCCCACGCAAACGGGTGTAAGGCGGTGGGGCAAAGGCACTGCTACGGCTAGCGGCGGCATGCCCTGTGCCCTGTGTGTGTATGTGTGTGTATGTATGTGCGTGTTCGCTCTCGACCGGGACGCACCAGCCATCGGCGTCCCCACGCCGCGAATGTTGGCAATGGGCGTGCCGAAGGCGCCCGCCGCGTCGACCCCGCCGCCGCTGTTGGTGTCGCGCGCGCCGCCATTTGTGTCCCGGTCGCCGTCGCCATCCACACGCCGGCGCTGCGGCACCTTGGCCTCGGGCGTCATCATCACGGCCGCCGTGGCCTTGGCGGCGCCGCCATCAGCGGCGACGTCCTGGCCCTCGGCGTCAGCCTCATCCTCCGCCTCCGCCTCGGCCGCAGTGGTGGCCGCCACGGCCGCCGCCTGCTCGGCCTCGTTGCGCCAGCTGGTGAGCTCGTCCATGCAGCGGCGGCGGGCCTCGCTGATGCCCTCCTCAAACACCTCCTGCAGGGCGGTTCAGGAAATGGAAACGGTAGTGAGATTGGTATTTCATCATGTGCGGGCCGATTGCCACCGCAGCCTGCGTCCACTCAAAACGAAAGCAGCATCCGCGGCGCTTCAGGCTTCCGGCGCAACCCGTACGAACCCCCGCGCCTGCCTACTCGCCCGCCCACCCCGGTCTGCTCTCTGCCCACTCGCCCGCCCCCCCCCCCACACACTGCCTGCGCACCTTGCCGCCCGCGCCGTATACGGTGCCCTGCTCGTTGTGCTTGCCGCGCGCGGACAGCCGCATCGCTCGCTGGCTGAGCGGCGTGGAGTACATGGCGTGGGAGGCCAGGCAGGCGGGCAGCACCTGAAGCGTTGTGAGGGTTGCGAGGGATCAGCCGACAAACCCAGTTCGACACAACATGCAAACGTGTGTGTGTGTGTGTGTGTGTGTTGCCATTGCCAGTGCTGCTGTCCGCTTCACATGTCCAACCTCCCGAACCTGCCTCGGCATCTTCCCCTAGCCCTGTCAGCGGACGCCAGCTGTCTCCAGCGCATCACCCACCAAATCCACCCACCCCAGTGCCCGCACCCCCGCAACCCCACCCACCTTCTCAATGGCCTTGCGCTCGGCGGTGGCCAGCGCCTTCTTGTTCTCATCCGGCCCCATACCCACCTGCACAGCCAAGTACCTGCGCCAGGAGGAGGAGGAGGACAGGGAGCAGGCGGTGGGGAAAGAGAGATGGGACTTCAGGCTTGCATGGGCACATTTGGACCCCAAGGAATGCAGGGCCATGTTATGCCCACCGCCCCCTGCCACACCCGTCCATCCCTCCACAACCCCGCTCCCCACCACCCACCACCCACCACACACGCACACGCACACACACACACACACGCACCTGACGCACTGCTCCAGCTGGAACTTGTCCCGCAGCAGCACCGTGCACTCGTGCCTCATCTCCTCCAGCTCCTGCTTGAGGCGCAGGTGGTACTGGATCTTCTGCTTGTGGTTGTTGTGGCCCAGACCGCTCTGCTCCCTGCGAGGTGGAACGGGTACAGGAGCAGCAGCCACAAGCAAGGGTGGTTCAGGTTCGAGCTGCTGCCGCAGCAATCAGCGATAGTAGCGAGTTTGGCCTTTGGCAGCGTTGGCAAGGGGGCGCAAATCCCTGACCAAAAGCTTTGCCGGTTACCATACTGTGGGATTGCCGCTCTGCCCCCTCCTTCCAACTCAGGGATTTTAACTAGTCCATCTGCCCTTGCGCTAACCTTGCCTCCTCACCCAGTCCTTCCACGCCCGGTCGGCCCTGCCCTGTCTCCTTCGCCCTTCTGGCTTGCACGTTTCGCCTCTGCCTTTGCTCCGCTGCTTTCGCTCGGGTTGGTTCAGCTTGGGCTGGTATGCACAACCCCTCTCCACTCCTATGCTCTCCCAGGCGACGATTCGTTGATTATAAAGACCTGGGGCACATAAAACCCCCTCCACAAAACACACACGCCACCCACTTGAGGTCCTCCTCCATCTTGAGCAGCCGCGCCACCAGGTGCTCGTTCTCCTCCGTCAGCCGCCGCAGCTCCAGGCCCGCGGTAGTGCCCAGAACCACATTGCGCCGCACCTGCACAAGCAGGGGGGGGGAGCCGGGGCGCGAGGCACGGGGTAGGTGAATGGAGAAAGCTAAGGTTGCAGCTGATCGTGAAAGCTCGCTACTCATTACGCAGTGGGGTTGACGAGCCGGACTGGGAGGCGGGCAGCATCTGCCTTGCCGCAGCCCCCCACAAAAGCCTCACAGCCTCAGCCCCAGTCACCACCACCCTCCTTTCCCCTGAGACTGAAGGTCAATGCTGGCGCGCTCGTCTTGCAAATTCTCGATTGGGTGGGCTTTCTGATGATGGGCTCACGATGATGGGCACATACCCTCCCCTCGCTCGCTCGCACCTGGTCCTCCAGGCCCACGTTTTGGCGGTGCTGCTTCTCAAGCGCCTCGCTCAGCGCACGGACCTGGCGGGGCCAGGGAAGGGGTGGGCCAATTGAGAAAGGAATGACTTTTGCGGTGTCGGAGGCTTCAGGGATCAGGTGGGGTTGCGGTGGAGAGCGCGTGCGCGGTGCGATGTGCCCACTCTCCATAGCCGGTGATGTGCACCCGTGCTTCCTGCACTACCGTTACCCCGCTGTGCCCCCCCTGCGCCTGCGCCCCCTGCTCCAACGTACCCCAGCTGTGCCTACCTCCGCCCCCTGCACTCCTGCAGTACCATTTGCCCGCTGTGCCCCTCCCCCCCGCTTTTCCAAACATCCTTGCAACCCCCCCTCCTCCCCTGCGCCCCCCCCCTCCGCCCCCCCCTGCGCCTGGTCTTCTCACCTGGTCGTCCAGGCGGGCTCGCGAGCAGATGGGCGTCATGGAGGCGATGGAGCCCTCCATGTTCACAACCTGGGGCCGGTAGGGGTAGACGTGGGAGGCGGGAGGCGCGGTGCGAGGGTGGGCGGGGGCATGGGCGATGGCCTGGGGTTTGCCCGCAGCACCTCCCAGTTAGCCAATGGCCCCCAGCCACAGGGCCACCAGCCTCAGCACCTCCCGGTCCCAGTCCAGGCGCTGTACAAGCACGGCAGCATTGCTGGCCCAGGTCCGGTTCGCCGCCCCCACCTCCCCAGCCGCAACGCCCGCCCGCCATCCCGGCCTGCCGCCCCCACCTCCCTAGCCGCGCCCCCACCTGCCTACACACACACACACACACACGCACACACACACACACACACACACACACACACACACACACACACACACACACACACACACACACCTGGTTCTGCAGCTCGGCGTTGCGTGCCTCGCTGGCCCGCAGGCGGCCGTAGGTGTCCTCCAGCTCCTGGCGCAGGTGGTCGTTCTGCTGCTCCTGCAGCTCATAGCTGGACAGCTTCTGGCGCTCCTGGATAGTTATGGTAATGGGGGAGTGGGCAGGAACCGGGATTAGCAGGGGTGAGGAAGGGCGTGTGCGTTGCGGCTGACAGCGCGGGGAATGCACCACTCTGTCCGCACACCCTATCCCCCCCCCTGTCCCCACGCCGTACCCCCCCCCCCTGCCCCCACAACCCCCTATGTTCCCGACCTATCCCCCTAACCCCATCCCTGCCCCCAACACCCCCCCCCGCTGTCCCCACCTTGTCCAGCTGCTCCATGAGCCCGAACGCTTCCTCGCGCGCGGCCGCCGCCTCCTCCTGCGCCCGCCCCACCAGGCCACGCAAGGACTCCGCCTCCGCCTCCGTCTGGGCGGCACGGGCCCGCTCCGACACCAGCTGGGCCTGAAGGCAAGTATACACATGCAGAGGAATTGAGCCAGCTGGACCTGAAGGCAGGTATGAGTATAGTGTAGTGCAACCGGGCCAGGAACAGTGCGGCAAGCCCAGGTTGAATCGCCGCAGTAACCCACTCCCACCACAACCGCACAGGACTTCTTCGTATGGCGACTGGTCGTATGCGCCACATGCATGTCCTTATGGCTCCCTCGCCCCCCCGCCCGCCGCCCGCCTCCTGCCCGCCCACCCCCCGCTCGCCCACCTGCGCCTCCGCCTCCTGCCGCCGCAGCTGCTCCAGCTGGGTCTGCATGTCGGCGCGCTCGGCGGTGGCGGCGGCCAGTGCGGCGCCGGCCTCGGCCCGGGCCTGCTTCAGCTCCTGCAGGCCGAGGGGCAGACAGACAGGTCGGGTTAGGCAGGTCGGGTTGAACAGGTCGGGTTAGACAGGTCGGGTTGGACAGGTCGGAGTGGATAGGTCGGGTTAGACGGCAAGGATAATGCGGCCGGTGGGTGCTAATCAGTCCTTTTGCGTGCTGAAGTCCTGAAACACCACAGCACCAGCAACATACACTGCGTAAGTGTACCAAAACTTGCCCATGGCACAACATGCCCACCTGCACGCAAAAACGCCCACATGCAGCCTGGGCTCCCACCCCTGCGCCTCCTTTCATCCCTTTCCCTTCCCTTCCCCTTCTCCCTTTCCACCGTTCATTTCCCTCCCCCCTCCTCCCTCCTCCTCCCCCTCGCCTCCCCCTCCTCCTCCTCCTCCCCCTCCCCCTCACCGCCATGGCGCCCTCGCGCTCCTGCAGGTCGCCCACCAGCTGTGCCACCTCGGCGCCCATGGCGGCGGCGGCGCAGCGCGACTCCTCCAGCTCAGCCCGCAGGCCCGACACCTGCGCAGCCGTCTTTGTGGCGACGGGCGGGATAGAGAGAGCAAGTTCAGATTGAGCCCGGGATCAGGAGAACGACAGTAGGCTATTAGAAACACGAGACGCTTCGATAATGGGCCTGTTGGCCTCCCATGCCCGGGACAGGGCACGAAGAAGACATATATATATATGTGTGTGTGTGTGTGTGTGTGTGTGTGTGTGTGTGTGTGTGTGTGTGTGCGCTCACCTCCTGCGCGTCAGCCGCGGCTTTGCCGGCGGCCGCCTCCAGCTGCGCCCGCAGCCCCGCCAGCTGCTCCCTCAGCTGCACGTCTGACGCAGCCGCCACAGCAGCGGCAGCCGCCGCGGCGGCCTCCAGTTCGGCACAGCGGCCGCCGGCCGCCTCCAGCTGCTGCTCCACGGAGCTCAGGTGGGAGCGCAGCGCCGCCTCCCGGCCCGCCGCCGCCTCCAGCTCAGCCCGGCGCGCCGCCAGCTGCTCCCGCAGCCCCTTGGCCACCGCCTTCTCCGCCTCCAGCTCGCCACCCAGCTCCTCCAGCCGACACTCCAGACCCGCCGCCGCCTCATCCGCCTCGGCAAGGGCCTGCTCCCGCTGTGCGATGTGTTGCCGAGCTGCCGCCAGCTGCGCCTCCATGCCCTTCAGCTCGGCGCTCACAGCCGCCAGCTGCGCCTCCCTGCCCTCCAGCTCTTGACGCAGACCGGCCAGCTCGCCCTCCCTTCCCGCCAGCACTGCCTTCACCGCAGCCAGGTCAGTCGCACGCATCTCGCCCTCCTCCCTCGAGGCCGCCAGCTGCGCCTCCAGGCGCTCGCCCTGCTCCCTGGCCGCCTCCGCCACAGCCCCCAGCTCCCCGTGCGCTGCACGCAGCGCAGCCAGCGCCTCGCGGTCGCCGCCCAGGTCCGCCTCAAGCGCACAGCACCGCGCCTCCAGCGCCGCCCGGGCGCCCTCCGCGCCTTGCTGCCGCTGCTCGGCGGCGCCCAGCTGAGAACGCAGATCCAACTCGCGTGCCGCGCCCTCGGCGACGGCGGCCTGCGCCGCCGCCAGCTGCGCCGCAAGCGCCGCGCCCGAGTCAGCCTGGGTGGCGAGGTCGATGCGGAGGGCCGCCTGCGCGGCCTCCAGCTCCGCAACGGTGGCCTTGAGGCCCGTGGCGGCGGCCTCTGCGGCCTGCAGGGAGGCCTCCAGGCCGCGGATGCGCTCGGTAGAGGCCGCGGCGGTGGCGGTCGCGGCCTCAGCAGCAGCCGCCGACTGGGCCTGCAGCAGACCGATGGCAGCCTCACGCGCCGCCACGGCCTCCGTCAGCGACGCCACCTCACCCTGCAGGCCAGTGATAGCGCTCTCGCGCTCCTCAATCGTCGCCTGCTGCTGGGAAATGGTGCTCTCGCGCTCCTGTATCGTCGCCTGCTGCTGGGAAATGGTGCCATCACGCGCCGCCGCGGCCTCCGTCAGGGACGCCACCTCACCCTGGAGGCCGGTGATAGCGCTCTCGCGCTCCTCAATCGTCGCCTGCTGCTGGGAAATGGTGCCATCACGCACCGCCACGGCCTCCGTCAGCGACGCCACCTCACCGTGCAGGCCGGTGATAGCGCTCTCGCGCTCCACAATCGTCGCCTGCTGCTGGGAGATTTTGCTCTCGCGCTCCTCAATCGTCGCTTGCTGCTGGGAGATAGCGCTCTCGCGCTCCGCAATCGTCGCCTGCTGCTGGGAAATGGTGCCATCACGCGCCGCCACCGCCTCCGTGAGTGACGCCACCTCCCCCTGCAGGCCGGCCACCTCGGCGGCGCGCACGGACAGCTGCGCCTGCGCCGCCGCCAGCTCCACGGCCACGCCCTCCAGCTGGGCGGTCAGCGCCGCCGCCGCCGCCGCCTGCGCCGCCACGGTCTGCTCCAGCGCCGCCACCTGGCCCTGCAGCCCCGCAATAGCGACTGCCTGGGCTTCGCACGCGTCGCCCTTGGCCGCCAGGGCTCCCGCCAGCTCCGCCTTGGCTACAGCCAGCGCCGCCTCGCGGCCCGCCGCCGCCTCCAGCTCGGCCCGGCGCGCCGCCAGCTGCTCTCGCAGTCCCTTGGCCACCGCCTTCTCCGCCTCCAGCTCGCCACCCAGCTCCTCCAGCCGACACTCCAGACCCGCCGCCGCCTCACCCGCCTCGGCAAGGGCCTGCTCCTGCTGTGCGATGTCCTGCCGAGCCGCCGCCAGCTGCTGCTGCAGGCCCTGTGCCGCCTTCCGCTCAGCCGCCAGCTCTGACTCTCTACCCGCCAGCTCAGCGCTCACTGCCGCCAGCTCCTCCTCCCTACCCGCCAGCCCTGCCTTCACCGCAGCTACCTCAGCTGCACGCGCCTCGCCCTCCTCCCTCGAGGCCGCCAGCTCCGCCTCCTTGCCCTCCAGCTCCTGCCGCAGGCCGGCCAGCTCGCCCTGCCGCGCGCCCAGCTCCTCCTTAAGGGCAACCAGCTCAGTCGCACGCGCCGCTGCCTCCTCCCTCGAAGCCGCCAGCTGCGCCTCCCTACCCTCCAGCTCCTGCCTCAGGCGAGCCAGCTCGCCCTGCCTGTCCACCAGCTCGGCACTGAGGCTGCTGTGGCCCATCTTGAGCTCCAACACCTCCGACATCTGCGCCGCCATGCGCGTGCTCAGCGCCTCCACCGACGCCTCCTTAGTCATCACCTCCGAAGACAGCGCCGCCACCTGCGCCTGCGCCGCCGCCAGCTGCGCGCCCACCGCCGCCAGCCGCTCGCCGCGCGTGTCCGACTCGGCGCGCGCCGCCGCCAGCTCGCCCCGCAGCCGCGCCGCCTCGGCGCCGCCGGCCGCCACACTGGCAGTCAGCGCCTCCACCGACGCCCGCGCCGCCTGCAGCTCGGACTGGGTGGATGCCAGGCCGGCCTCCGCGGCCTGCAGCTGCGACTGCAGGGCGGCGCGTGACGCCGACACCGACGCCAGCTGCGCGGCGCCGTCCGCCGCCGCCGCCTGCAGCGTCACCACCTGCCGCCGCAGCTCCGCGCCCTCGTCGCTGCTGGCCGCCAGCTGCTGCTGCGCCGCAGCCAGCTCGGCGCGTAGCGCCTCTGTGTGGGATGCAGCAAACACAGCAACAAGGTAGCGGTGGGGCTGAGTTGCTGGGTAGGAGAGCAGGGCATCAGGTGCACACCTCAGCGGAAAGCGGTAAAACGCCGGATAAAGGGAGGGCGAGGCCGGATCGCAAGAGTACGGATCAGTACAGCAGCTCCCTGTGCCCTGTAACTGTACTGCGCCGGCTCAACTCCCTGCCCCCCTCCTCGCTCTATTGCATTCGGTTCGGTTTAGTTTGGGCTGGTACCTACAATCCCCCGCCATCTTTGCAAACCCGTTTTCGTTGGTTTTGGTTTAGTTTGGGCTGGTATTTACAACCCCTCTCCTGTACCGCTTTTCCAAGCATCATTGCAACCCCCCAGCCCCTTGGGCTGGTATCTACAACCCCCCGCAGCCCACCTGTGCCGCGCCGGCTTGACTCCGTCTCCGCCTGCAGGCCGGCGTGCTGCTTGGCCAGCACCTCGCGCGACTCCACGGCCTGCGGGCGGGCGACACACCGGCACACAACACAACAGGCCAAGACACTTAGCACATCAGGCATGCATTCGTCGCACACCCCTTCACCGACATGCCCATGTCCCTGCTCCCCCGATGCCCATCAATGCGCAACCGCCAGCCCGCACCGCGTATACGCAGGTACCCAAGGAGCTGCCCGAGCCCACCCAACCTGCCTGCCAAACCCACACTGCCTCCGCACTGCCCCAACCGCCTCAAAGCCAGCCCCCAATAACGCCGGTGCCTGTGCTCCGCTAGTTTGGCTTGGTTTGGTATTAGTTTGGGCTGGTATCTACAACCCACCCCAGCCCCACCTGCTTCAGCTCCGCAGCCAGTCGCTCCACGCGCGCGCCGCTGTCCGCCGCCGCCCGGCTTGCCGCCTCCTCGCGCGCCGCCAGCTCGCTCAGCCGCGCCGCCGCCGCCGCCAGCTCCTTGCGCAGCGCCGCCATCTCGGCATCCTGCTCCGTCACCCTGGCCTGTACGGCAGCACGGCAGCACAGAATCAGCGTCGCGGTAAGTCCCTCAGTTGGTGCGTCCCTACGACGCGGTACGTCTCTGAGACGCGGTACGTCCCTAAGACAGTGCGTCCCTAAGACGCGGTACGTTTTCAAGACGGCGCCGTGCGTCGTGTGTCATGAGCCAGCACCATGCGAGTGCATGCCAAATGAACACTGCTGAAGGCCAAGAGCCGGCGTCGTGCCTGGAAGACAATAATCCGCTTGCCAACACACTGAGACACATACCGGCTCGTACAGTGCCCGCACTTGCCTGCAGCTGCGCCTTGCGCTCCTGCGCTCCCTGCAGGTCCTTCTCGGCCGCTTGGAGCCGCTGCTGGCACTCCCTCAGCGCCTTCTCCAGTTCCTGCATAGAAGTTATGAAATCAAAAGATTGGAATGAAGAGAAGTGGACAGTATGCGGGTGGAAGGGATCGGGAATTGGTTAGTTTGACCGGGCTGTGCGGTGCGGTGCGACCCGTTGCGCTGTGCAATCCCGGCTAGAGGGTGCTGGCAGCTGCGGGAACGTGGGCCGCGGCGTGGTTGCCCCCTCCTATTCCGGTCCGGGGCTGCTGCCAGAAAGAGCTGGCTCCCGCCGATGCGGTACCGAGTACAGTACCCGTGCGATACCTTCATGCGCTTCTGCGCCGCGTCCAGGTCCTTTGTGAGCTCATGGATGCGCTGCGTCGCCCACGAGAACTTCCGGTCGTTGCCGGGCTGCACGGGCTTACGGTCGCGGGGCGGCGAAGGCTCGCGCTCCTCACCAGCTGCGCAGATGAATTACGTGTGCACTAATGTTAAACGTATGTTGCAGGAGTGAACGGCTCTGAGGTTGCGCAACTGGCTGTCGTCAAAAGCAAGGATTCTTTGTGCTCACGTTCAATTTCTCCAGATTGAAACCTCTCGCCGGTTAGGAATCCACTTTTAGGAGGCAGCTTGGTCTCCAAATCCTTGGGGTCATAGGCGCCTGCACCGAGCGAGTCCTGTCAAGACCACCATCGTCCCAGCTCCGGCCCAAGTCGGCGAGCGCCGTCAATGCCAAAGCCTGGCCCCATACATAACTTTGACTACAGTGAGGAGCATACCTGGCCCGGGTGTTACTTCTTTTGGCCCAAGGAACCGTTCGCCGGTCCCAAACCCGAGCACCATGGCTTCGGCAGTTTTGACCAGGCGTTTGCACCTCCACGCGTCTCGAACCTTTAACTACTGATGCTGAGACGTGAATGTGGCAAGTCGTGGCTCGAGTGGCGAAGCAAAACAGCTCAGCTGTGCTGTCGGTAACCGCGCGTCGTCGGGGCAATGCTGTTGTCGTCAACAGTGTGTATAGCAATAGGATTTAAAGGTATATGATGTAATGATGCCTCAGGGCTCGGCAAAGCAGAAGGAGCGCAAAGCTGCAAGGGCGCGAAATCCGAATCCGAGCAGAAATCGTAGCCGCCCATCGTGTTAAACGCCCTAGCAGCGGCTGTAAATGTTACGTGAACTATGCTTCAATGAAAGTGTAGATAACTGGTGGGGGGCTTGCGCAACCTCCTTGGCAACCTCCCCGTGCACGCCTCCCCGAACCCCGAGCACAGCGCGCGGTCATGGCGCAAGGCCTAGTGGGGCTCTACCTCCACCCGCAGTCAGCGTCTCAACCCTGCTACACGTGCGCATTACGGCCACAGGTCTTGAGCTTGCGCCTCCAATGCAACTCCGGCGGGGCGTCTGGCGGCCCTGGGTAACGGAAAACACTTCACCGGTACACACCCGTTTCCGCAGCCTGCTACCCGAGCAGCGCTCGCGCTCCATACCAACACCAACACACAAACGGCAACATGCTTCTCACACGAGCTGCTCCCGAAGCAGCCCGCTAGCTGAGCAGCTCCTTGAGCTCCGGCGTCTTCGCCAGGTCGGCGGCCGTCTTGCCGTCCCGGTTGGCGGCGGCCTGGCAGCAGCAGGTTTTGAGGCATGGGCGGCAGGTTCGGAAATTGAGCAGCAGCGGCTTCCAGATACGTGGGAGCTGGATAAGCACTGTAGCATGCTCAGGGGTTCGAGGTTGAAAGGCCAGTGTGTCTGACGCCTACGGCCCTCCGCCTGCCAAACTCGTGCTCACACAAAACGCTCATTTCAGCTGCGCTCTCCTCAGTGCCTCTCCTCTCACTCTTTCCCTGCCGTACTATTCTCGGTCGCTTCCTCACCTTGTTGGCGCCCGCCGCCAGCAGCGCCTCTGCAGCCGCCGTGTGGCCGTTGACCGCCGCCAGGTGCAGCGGCGTGTTGCCCTGGCAGCGTTGTGTGAGGTGCGGAGGCAGTGCGGGGTGGTGTGTGAGGTGATGGTGTGAGGTGGTGGTGTGAGGTGGTGGTGTGAGGTGGCATGTGAGGTGGTGGGTCGTGCGGTGTGGACCACATGGGAGGTTGGGCTGTGGTGAGCACGCGGTTGCAAGCTCCTTCCGTTTACTGAGCCGAGACCATTTAACCCGTGGCATGCGATATATTCACACACATACACACACACATCAAGCATGCCTTCTCCGCGTCTCTAACACACATACGGCACACACGCACCTGCACATTGGCCCGCTTTACATCTGCGCCCGCCGCGATCAGCAGTTGGATCTTCTCCACGGCGCCGCCGCGCGCCGCCAGCTGCAGTGGCGTCCAACCGTCCTCCGCCACCGCGGCCGCCACATTGGCTTTGCCCACCTGACCGGGGCGCGCGGGTTGCGGGGGTTGGAGATACGTGTCTGTGCGATCAGCACTCATCAAATACCTTTGCCAAGGACGGGGAGAAATCGACCCCATCGGGACAGCGCTTTCCCCCTTCATCGTAAAAGGGACACAGGGAGGCAGAGACGGAGGCCCAAAGCGTCCGTCGCGAAGCTTGCCCTCGGCGAGTTTCACGACAACACTCTTTGCAGAGTGGCTCTGACCATATGCATGCAGGCAAAAGGAGCCACTGGGTATCTGCATGATGACAGTCCGCGGCGACGGCCACCCACGTATCGCTCGCTCGCTCGCACCTCAATAAGCAGCTTGAGGATGGAGACCTTGCCACGGCTCGCCGCCAGATGCAGCGGCGACCTGCGGCGTCAGGGCCGGCGGCCGCCACTCAGGGCAGCGGGCACACAGGAGCGGGAGCGGGATCCGCGTGGCAATGTGTTTTGTGCCGCAACTCCCACACACATCCCCGCGACTGCCACCCCTCCCCAAACCCAATCTCCAATCCCTCAGCCCCGAGACGTCCCCCACCCAACCAAGGGGACAGCTCGGCACACGCCCCTCCTCTGTGGGCTGGTCCTGGCCTTGCTTTCTTGCGATTGGAGTAACTACCCCTCCTCCTCCTCCTCTCCCACCCCCACTGTTCCTGGCTATGCTTTCCCTTCTTATTATTAAATCATGAATGTAACCCGCCTCACTTGAAGTCGGGGTTGGCCAGGTCGGGGTCGGCCCCCGCCCCCAGCAGCGCCGCCACCATCGCCTCGTCGCCCGCCTCCAGCGCCAGGTGCAGCGGCGAGGCCTTGTCAAAGTCCAGCAGGTTCGCGTTGCAGCGGCCTGAGGGAGGCAAGGGAGGGGGATTACATGCCCGAGCCCAACACGTAGGTCCCATAGTCAACGAAGGGAAGGCAAGGGAGAGGGAGGCAGAGGCGGGGTGGGGGTTCCAGGCATGACACGATACAAGAAGGCGGGGCGGGGAGGTGGGAGCACGGCCGGGGGAGCGAGGGACCTGCCGCACGCCCCCGCCTCCCACCCACTCACACACCCAGGCACCCACTCACCCATCATCCTGTCCTAAATAATCATGCATGGAAATCTAACCCACCCAGGCACCCACCCACCCACCCTAGCCCCCCCAGCCCCCCCCCCCCGGCACCCAGCCAGTCACCCACCTGTGGCCAGCAGCAGCTTCACCGCCTCCACGTCGCCCGCCTCCACGGCCACGTGCAGCGGCGTCTTGTCAAACGGCTCCAGCGTCTCGCCGCCATACAGCCAGGAGCCCTGGGCGTACTCGCTGTTGTGCATGTTCTGTTTCATAAGAAATAATGGGGGGTTTGCATTTATGATTGATGCAAGAAGGGAGGTTGTATGGGGGTGGTGGGGTGGGGTGGGGTGGGTGGGGTGGTGGGATGGTGGTGAGGGAGAGCGGGTGGGCCGGGCCGGCTCGTGCTTGCTCTTGAGGTGGAAGTGAACTGTCTCCCAAGTCCGCCAGACTGTCAGTCCCTCGGTCCGTATGGACGCACGCCCAGCACACACGCATACACATGCACCTGCACGTTCATCTCTGGTGGGGGCTCCCGGCTGAGCAGGTACCTGTGTGTGAGTGCAGTGTGTGTGAAGCGCGTGTGTCGACAACTATGCGAGGTGTACATGAGTGGCCTTGCGGTTAAACCCCCGCCTCCAAACCGGCCCACCCCCTTCCACCCCACCCCACCCACCCACTGCCCCGCCCCCCCCCCCCGGTCACTCCTCACTTGAGCACGTCCAGGTTGCCCGCCCCCTCGCCCCCCCCCCCCGGCCCCCCGCCCAGCCCTCACTTGAGCACGTCCAGGTTGCCTGCCTCCACTGCGGCGTGCAGGGGTGTGCTGCCGCTCATGTCGGGGTAGTTGACCATGGCGCCGTCATGGCCCAGGATCACCTGGTGAGAGCATGGGGGCAGCGGGGTGGCCGTGCATGTGAGTATGAGGGGGACAGCGGGGTAGCGATTCATGTGAATTTAAGGGGGACAGCGGGGTAGCCGTTCATGTGAATATGAATAATAAAATATGAAGTGCCGACGTCGAGGTTGGGGGTTGTAGATACCAGCCGAGACTGAACCAAACCCAATGCAAAAGAGCGAGGAGGAGAGCGAGGAGGGGCAGGAGGGGGGATGCCAATGCTTCGGAAAGTACGCCCAACCCCGTGTGCCCTGAATCCCACTACCACTTTCTTAGCTAATCACCAATGTAAACCCCTCCACCCGCCCCCTAGAGCCCTGGCGCCCGCTGGAGCTGGAGCTGGAGCTCGAGCTGGAGCCGGGAGCTGGTCGACATCGTCGGTAACGCTTGATGTTCCGCAACATGGTCTACCGTCTACCACTTCCTTAACTAATCATGAATGTCACCCGCTCCACTCGATTGCCCCCACCTGCACGGTCTCCAGGCTCTCTGCCGCGATGGCCAGGTTCAGCGGCGTGTTGCCGTCGCTGTCCACCACACGCAGGCTCACCGGCTGGAGGGAGGGAGAGGGAGGGAGGGAGGGAGGAGGGAGGAGGGTAGTAGGAGGGAGGAGGCAAGGGGGGTAGGCAGCAGGGAGGGGGACAGGGTGGAAGGAATAGGGGCAGCGTCCCGAAGTGGCGCAGTGCAATCCGCGGCTGGGGCCGAGATATTACTAACAACATGTTCGTGACGGCAAAAACAACAGCATCCGCATCGGATGCATCTTCGCCGTTAAACAAATGCACATCCTCGTTCCTAAATGCATATCTTCGTTCCTAAATGCATATCTTTGTTCCTAAATGCATTCCTTCGTTCCGCCCACGCACCGTGTCGGCGTCCTCCTTGGCAGCCTCCTCCAGCAGCTTCCGGAGCCCGGCCGCGTCGCCCTTGCTGGCGAACTCAAAGATGCTGCAAGACACCCAAGTGTGTGTGCGTGTGTGTGCACGTGTGTGTCAGGACAGGGTAACGTGTCAAGAAAGGGTACGTTTCAGGACAAGGGGTGTCAGCTTTGTACAGCTGGAAAATGGGCTGAGCCCCCGTACGCTTGGGAGCTAATAGGCGTGTAACGCCCCGTCAGAGCCTCCATGCCGCTACGACGCGCAGGCGCATCGGCTAGGGACACTCGGGTTGGGGCCGTGCGGGATTTCCCGCGCCACATGCGTGCCTTGTCACGTTCCCAAACACCCCAAGCATTTCTTTCGCCTCCTGCCATACTCAACACCTCCCCGGCGCCCCACGCTCAAAGGGCTAGGCGCGGGGCGGGGGCGACCTCGGGGCTTCTCGGCATTCTGGCGCGTCGGCAGGCATGGCAGCGCAAGTCGCTCAAAAACTTTCGATACACTTCCCCGCTTTGCTTGCCGCCAACATAGTTTGCCTTATAGACTGCATATCGGCGGGCACCGGATGCTTTCCTCGCGACCTCGCGAAAGTCAATTTCCATGGACGCGCGAAGGCACTTCTCGCTCCGCCCGAATTTTCCCTGCCACCTATTTACATGCAATAGGCATTAACAAATACTAATACGTAGCAGTCGCGGTTTGTGCCAGTATGCTATGTTTTGCCGACGCCAGGGGTGTTCCTGGGGGGCTTCGCCCCCCCCCTGGAACGCTTCGCTGGGGGGGCTCAGCCCAAAAATATGCTGCACCCCGTGCATGGGTGCCGATGTGGAGACGGTTGTGGTAGCCAAAGTGTGGCAAAGAGCACACACTTGTGTGTTGCCTTTGCTAGTAACGGCCACTCGCCCACTCCTCCGCCCCCAGCCTCCCACAGGCCACAGCCCATCGTCATTCACAAACGCCCATCCCCACGCGTTTAGCGTTTCAGCTCTGTCCTTTCTAGATGCGGTGAGGTGCCCCCGCCGGGCTCGGGGTGCCTATCCCCGACACCCACCCACACCCACACCCACATACAACGCACACGCGCGCACACACACCCACACACCCACACATACACACACACACACACACACACACACACACACACACACACACACACACACACACACACACACACACACACACACACACACACACACACACACACACACACACACACACACACACACACACACACACACACACACACACACACACACACACACACACACACACACACACACACACACACACACACACACACACACACACACACACACACACATACACACACACATGCCGCCCTCACCGCGCGTCCGGCCCGCCCAGCAGCTGCCGCACCGCCTCGTCCTCCGCCATCTCGTAGGGCTGGCGGCCCATCAAGTCAACATTCTGGGGGCATGTGATAAGGATAAACAAAACGAAAGCGTGTGTGTGTGTGTGTTGTGTAGGGGGAGAGAGACTGTGTGTGTGCGTGTCTGTATGTGTGTGTGGGTGTGTGGGTGTGCGTGATACACACGTCCACGCACACATGCACGGGTGCCTTTGCTTCCCCCTGCTTTTCCCCACCTCCGTGTCCGCCCCCGCGTCCAGCAGGGCCTGGCACGCCGCCAGCGCGCTCTTCTTGGCGCTGGCTGCGAAATGCAGTGGCGTGGAGCCCCTGCAGTGGGGGAGGAAGAGGAGGAGGTGGAGGAGGAGGTGCAGGAGGAGGTGGAGGAGGAGGAGGGGTTGTAGACACCAGCCCAAACCAAACCAAATCAAGCAAAAGTAGCGGAGAACAGGCACAGGGAGGTGAAGGTGGTGGCGGCGAGAAGGCAACAGGTGAGATGGGAAAGAGGAAAGTGGCATGGGGGGTAACAGGGTCGGGTTTGAGAGATGTCGGGCGCAAGACATGCGGGCAGGGAGGGCGGCACGGCGTTGCTTGCTGAACGGAACATCGGCAGGATGAGCTGCACAGCCCAACCCGAGATTCTCAATCTACCTATCCCACCCCGCCCCACCGCCCGCCTGCCCGTGTGCCTGCCCGCACAAGCCTGCAACAGGCATCCTGCTTGCGCAACTGCCCTCCTCCCTCCTCCAGGATCCCTCCTCCCTCCTCCGCTCCCCATGCTCCCTCTCGTCCACCTGCCCTGCC
This sequence comes from Chlamydomonas reinhardtii, assembly GCF_000002595.2. NCBI lineage: Eukaryota > Viridiplantae > Chlorophyta > Chlorophyceae > Chlamydomonadales > Chlamydomonadaceae > Chlamydomonas > Chlamydomonas reinhardtii. The sequence continues at coordinate 809,824 of NC_057008.1, read as the reverse complement.
CTTCCTGCTCCTCCCCCCTGCCCCTCCTCCTTCCCCTTCTACCCTCCCACGCCCTACCACCGGCCGGTGATGATGTGAACATCTGCTTCCTTCCTCCTCCAGCCCTTCCTGCCCTGTCTCCCTCCTCCCTCCTCCCTCCTCCCTCCTCCCTCCTCCCTCCTCCCTCCTCCCTCCTCCCTCCTCCCTCCTCCCTCCTCCCTCCTCCCTCCTCTCTCCCCTCCCGCAGTCCCGCCGCCCCGCCTTCTTCCAACTAGTCATGTCTGGAACTCCAACCCTGTAACGAACACGCACAACTTTGCCACTCGGCATTCTTCATTTCGTGTGTGCTCGTTAAACAGCGCCCCTGCCAACCCACCGGCTGTTAGTGATGTTTACGTCGGCGCCGCAGTCCAGCAGCGTACGGATGGCCTCCACGTTGCCCCACAGGGAAGCCACATGTAGCGCCGTCTGACCGAACTGCAGGCGTGTCAGGTGCACGAGGACACACACAGACACACGTGCGTTGCGTCGGGTTGTTTGCAGAACCTGCAGTAGGGTCCCTGAAGTAGCGGCGGGTGGCCCCTGCCCGCTCAATGCTTTCGGGATGGCTGGTTTTTTGATAGCTCCGAGCCAAACTGACAGCCCTCAGTTGGCAATGGCGCAACCGCCCGGTAAAGCGTGGCCTGACACCGTGCGCTCGCGGGGCCCTAATGCAAACGGCCGACAGTTGGTACCGTCCGGCCGCCCGGCCACACACAAACCCGCCGATTTATACCCCTGCCATGATGCCGACGCCGTTTCTGCCCCGCGCGAACGAATTTGTATGCTAGTCCCCACGCACCTCATTTGCAGCATTCGGCTTCAGCCCCTCGTCCTTCACCGCGCGCCGGATGTCATCCGACTTGTTGTCGCGAGCCAAGCCAAGTAGTGCCAGCGGGTTAGACATGATCAGGAACGAGTAATTGTGATTAGTCTTGCAGGCAGTCTGGCAAGAATAGCTACGCCTGGAACTGGCTCTGGTCTCAGCACTAGCAACCTCGATGAAGTGTTTTATACATCCGTCACGCGGACGACTGGTGACCAAATATCATCGCCTGCTTTCATCGCTGAAGCAGGCGGGGAGAAAACTCTGCTGGATCGCGAACTCCATGCAAACTCCTGCCGAGCGCGACATCCAGGCTCCAGTATTAAGGATTGCAGATGCCTCACACCTTGTTAGCAGCGACTTTTGAACACTGGCTGCAACACCTACCTGGCTATCCCGCTCTGTTGCAGTCGCTGTGATCCAATTCAATAAATAAGTTTGCACCTGGAGTTTCACGGCTTGATTTATATAGAGAGTTGCCGCTTTCCGCACCGCGGGAGCTTACTGATTGTCAGAAATGGCGGCATCCACTTCGGAGGCTGCCCCTGCCAAGACCGATGACAAACGATATGACCTTGAAAATTCTCCTTTCATAGAGCTGAAGACGCCCTTCGGCGATTCGGAGGCTTGGCGGATGGCGATTATGCTGCCGCTGGTGATCCCTCGTATGCTCATCATGGTATGTGCCTTCGCCGTCGTGGCGCTCATCAACACCCTGGCGGCGTGGAACTGGCCAGTGGATAAGCCGCTGCCCGCGTCACGGCGCGCGTGGGTGCTGTTCAGCAAGGAGTTCATGGTGGTGTCGCTATGGATGCTGGGCTTCCGGGTCAAAGTCACGGGCCGCGAGAACATCGCCAAGGCGGAGGAGCTGGGCTCCGTCATCGTCTTCAACCACGTCAGCTACGTTGACGCCCCCGCCATCATGTGGCTGCTAGCTCCTAGCGGCGTGGGCAAGTCCAGCGTGTCAAACGTCCCCATCCTCAAGTACGTCGTCCGCGCCTATCAGGCCATTTATTTCCACGAGGAGAAGAAGCCCCGCGACGGCGCCGCGCCCGCGGCCCCGCCTAAGCCGCCCAAGAAGAACCCAGTTGCTTACGTGGTCACCGGCAGCGTCACGGAGGTGCTCATGAAGCGTGTGAACGACCCCACCTACGGCAAGCCGGGCGGCTTCCCCATGGTGTGTATGGCGCCGGAGGGCACCTGCAGCGACGGCCGGGGGCTTTTGGAGTTCCGCACCGGCGCTTTCGTGCTGGGCCGGCCGGTGCTGCCTGTGTGTATGAAGTACAAGACCAACGACCACAACCCCGCCTGGACGCAGGTGTGTTTGTGCCTGCGGGAAGGGGCGGGCAATCGAGTTGCAGTAGCGGGGCCGGGGGGAATGGAGGCGGTCTGGTGGCGGTGTGTGCATGGGGCACGTGGGTTGGAGCGGAGAGGGTTGTCAAGGTGGTGGGCGGGCGGGTGAGGGTTGTGGTTGCGAGGTGGTGCGCGCGTGCGCGGCGGGGCAGGCAGCAGTGTCACCGACTGCGTGCTACATGCACACCAGGGCCTTGCCATTCAACGTGATCCCCGCTGCCACACCCATTAGTCAACCGTCTCCCACCTCTCTCACCTTTCAGCACCACCCTCTCCTGCCATCACCCTCTCCCACCTCCACGCGCGCCCCTTCGCCAGGTATACTCGGAGGCGTGGCATCTGCTGCGGCTGCTGAGCCAGTGGCGCAACGAGCTGGAAATCATCATCTGTCCACCCTACGTGCCCAGCGCCGAGGAGCTTGCCGATCCCAAGCTCTACGCCAACAACGTGCGGGCGCTCATGGGCAAGGTGATGAACCAGCCGCTGCTGCCGCACAGCCACGCCCAGTTCCTGGCGCTCAAAAAGCTCAAGGTGCGGGGCGGCGGTGATGGATGGGAGGCGGTGTGCATGGGCGGGGAAGGGGTTGGAACCTGGAGGCGGGGGTGCATGGCGTGCGGGGCGATGCATGGGTAGCGGCGTTGAATGGGAGGTCAGGAAGAGAGTCAGACGCGGGTTGGGATGGACTGGATCGCCTGGGCGTGGTAGGTGGGTTCTGACTTCTCAGCCATCCAATGGCTGGCTGTGCGCCCAGGGCGTCGAAGATGCTTTAAGGAAACGAAATGCGCGCGACGCCATAGCAGAGGGCGTGCCCAGGGCATCAGGTCGCGTTGGCGAAGCCCGGAGTGCGAAGCTAGGGGCCCGGCCGCGCTCGCCTCACCTCACTGCAGCCCCAAAACGCACCTCCCCTGCGCCCACACACGCACACATACACAGGTGACGGCGGACTGGACGGGCACTGCCATCCTAGCGCCGCCGGGTGTGGTGGAGGAGCGCCGATACATCGATTTCAGCAAGCATGGCCTCACCGCCTAACGGGTGGCGAGGACCGGCCCAAGGAGCAGGCGGCCGCCTTGTGAGCAGCAGGGAGGAGAGCCCTGCTGCCTAGTTAGCAGTGATCGAAACGCGGAGAAAATGCGAACGTTGAGTGCGGCCGAGGAGAGCTGCTGGAGGCATTGCTTGTAGAGATGTCAGGAGTGGGATGAGGACGAGTTGCCTAGCGCTGGAGGCTGGGAGCGCGCAATGCATGATGGTAGGAGGCGTACCACCGGTCCATAACCGCGTGATGCCTCAACGATGGAATGACACGAACTTGGTGAAGTATGGTGGCGGCAGCTGCACCTGGTGGGTTGGTGGCAGGATGGTAGCTGTGGGGAGTAGGTGACCCGCCGGTCTTGGCCCCGACCACCCGACGGCCTCAACTGGGTAACAAGGCGGGTGCTCAGGGAGCTTCCGTCGAAACAGCGGCGTGACGAGGACAGGGTAGGCAGGATGTCTTCAGGAGCGAGAGGTCAGCGCGAGGAAACGCAGCAGGAACACGTGACAGAGTTTCTGGCAGGCAATGGGTGACGTGGGATATGCAAGGCGCAAGCCGCGCTGGTACTGTGGTACGTACCGTCGGACCGTTCGGTCACGCGGCGTGTGTGAATGTGTGAAGCTCATTTGCATCTCACTTGACCAGTGCATATATTCGTCGATCAATGCATTGTCTGTGACGATGTCTGTGATCCAGGCGTGCTCCGGCCGTCTCCGGGAGCCTGCCGCACAGCCCAAGCTGCGGCGCGGCGTCCCATCGCCCTTGGACAGTAGGCCTTATCAAGCTACAGGTCGTGCGGGCGGATGCTTCAGCCTTTCATTCTCCAGCGGCACGGCTTGGCAGTGTCAGGGCCCGGGAATCGAGCGCGCACCTTGACGAGCAAGGCTGCTTGTGTAGGCTAAGGTGCGGGCTGGTAAGTCCTGGTAAGTGATAGGCAGTCAGCGCTATGATGCATGTGGGGGGACGCGCGTGTTTGGCGCGCCTGATCTGTTTCAACGACCACGTGTTAGTGTAACCGAGTTGGAGGGGAGGGGAGCTGGGACCGTCGCGCAACGGCCTCCTACGTGGAACCGGCACCGAAAAGCGCACCCCCTCAACGGGCAAGTGCAACACAACCCTGACGCGCCGCCGGCGCGCGCAGGCGCTTTCCTGTAGCCGTGTGGGCATGAGTATTGTAGGTTATCAAAGCCGCCAGCGACCCGGCGACCAACAACCGAGCGCCAGGGCGACATCGAGCGAGTGGATGTGGCGTGCCCGCCTATCAAGCCAGACGAGCAGGCCACTGCAGCAAGCGAGCTGCTCCGTTAGCGCTGTTTGTGGGCGTCTGAGTAATGTGCCACGCGTACCTGCTACTTTCCGCGTCGGCACTTTTTCCCGCACGATTGGGGCGAGTCAGCGCCTCGCCCTGCCACCGCAACATTTCAAGCCGCCCGGCCCTCACTGTAACCGACTGTCTACGCAACCAACACGCACACATTATTATTGAAGAAAACAACCAAACGCTTTAACATTAAAGCCTGCCGACGTCACCTCAACCTGCCTTTCAGATAAGTCGAACTCTTGGCTTCTCGAGCAGCTGGCTAGGCCAATGTTGCTATGAGGTATCGATACGACTGACGGTGGAGGAGCTACGCCAAGGAGCGTGAGGAGCGCGCGAAAGCAGGAAAAGCACGAGTCCGCGGGTTCTTGAACGGTGAAGCAGGTAGGCTGACTGACCCCCCTTTTGCTCGTCTGTCATAATTGAGCTTCCAGGACCCGGTATTTGGCTGAACGCGTCTGAGAACCTCCCCGACGGCCATCCCCACAGGCCATGTTCGCTACCGTTCAGCTTTCAGTGACGGTTCAGGAGACATCCACTTCGTTAAAGTCAGTATGTCGGACTTCTGTGGCGCCTCAGCGAGGCGCACGCCGCAGTATGGACGTGACTGCGCAGGTTCTGACGACGCAGCTCAACACGACGGAGGCACAGGCAGCAGCAGCCTCGCAGCCGGGGTCTAGCCATGTTCTGGATGCCGCTTCAGCTCACGCCGTATGGACTCCGACTTGGGCGCGAAACTTTCAGGTGATTTACTTTTGAAGCGTTAGGTCGCGGACCCGGCTGGTCGCCCAGCGTGCGAGCGACTTTCGAGCGCATTAGCGCATTGCCACTTACCACATGTGATCGCCCTTACTCAATTTGAGGCGTTCGGGCGGCTTGTCCGGTACACCGCGCGCTCGCGCGAGATCGTTGACCATAGCGATCAGCCCCCGTGTGCCGACACAACACAGGTTACGCAGCTACCCCCCGAACCGCGCCCATGCTAATAGACATGTCAGATAGGTGCCCCACTGTTGCGCAGTTATGCGCTCGCAACCGCTCTGCAAGGTTGCCCGACTAGGGCTGCCATGACACAGTTACCACTCCCTTCCGCTAACTCTCTTTCGCCGCCCTGCCCCGTACTAACGCAACAGACCAAGTTCACCGCGGTGTGGGAGAAGTGGGCCAAGCTGTCTAACCAGTTCAACCAGTTTAAGGCGCTGCGGCCGGACTGGGTGGGTCAGACGCAGGAGCTGTTCGACGCGCACATGCAGCGCTTCCTCGCCAGCGTCGGCGCCGCGGCCACGCGCCAGCATGCCGCCGGCGCCGCCCTCGGCGCCGCCGGCGCCGCCACTGCCGTGAACAGCCCCAGCGAGACGGCGCGCGTGGCCGCCGCCGCGGCTGCCGCCGCCGCCGCGGCGGCGGCCGCCGGCCGGCCGGTCACGCTGACGCCCTTCCTCACCGTGGCCGACGATGTGGAGGTCTCTTTTGCGGCCATGCTGGCGGACCTCTGCAACATGGCCTATGAGGTCGACAAGATTGACACCGAGCTACTGGAGGCGCGGCACCGCCTGTCGCTCATCGCGACCTCGCTCAGCTACGGCGCCTCCTGCACCGCCGTGCCGCAGCAGCCCGCCACGCCGCCCTCCTCCGGCAGTAGCACCTCCCCCAGCACGCCCTCCAGCGGCACGGCGTCCTTCGACAGCGGCTCTGAGGCTGAGGCACCGCACCACGCCGCCAGCCACGGCGCCAGCCGCAGCCGCAAGGCTGCGGCCAGCAGGATGATTAAGACTGGCGGCGCCGCCGCCGCGCGAGCGGTGGCCTCCACCGCCGCCAACACCACTGTCGCCGAGGCTGGCGGCGTGGTGTCGTTCACCCTGGGCGGGTCGCCGCCGCTGTCGCCGTCCATCTCCATGCTGCAGCTGACGTCGCCGGAGGCGGTGACGGCGGCGCTGACGTCGCAGGGCCACGGCGCCGCCTTCTCGCACCCCGTGTTCATGTCCACGCTACAGCCGCTGCTGGCCTCGCTGGGCAGCTATGATGAGGAGGGCGACATCTCGGACCTGGAGTGGCGCGCCGCCATGGCCGCCGCCGGCCTCAATGGCGTCATCCTGCCCGGCGGCAGTAGCAGCACTGCCACTACTACTGCTGCTGCTGCTACTGCCGCGGAGCAGCGGCACGTGGGCTCCCTGGGAACCATGGGCACGATGGGCACGCTGGATGAGATCGCGGTGGAGGGCCTGGGCGTGCGCATGGGCGCCGCCGCCGCTGCTGCTGGCGACGTCACGGCTTCGGGTGTGGGGGTATCGGTGGCGCAGCATCAGGAGTCGCTGGCCGCGGCCTCGGCTGGCGTGCCGCCCGGCGCCGCCGCCATTCAGCTGCAGCAGCTGGGCCGCCCGCTGATGAACGGCTCCTCCTCCATGAGCGCTGCCTCCCTCGTGTCTGGCGGCACCGTCGACTTTGCCGGCAGTGCGGGTGCCGGCGGCGCCGCCGCGGGCAGCGGTGCCACGGGCCGAGCCAGCGTGACGTTCTTCTCCGACGCCAACCTGAGTGAGGAGCGCGACTTCGTGGCAGGCCAGGTGTACGGCTACATGACGCCGCTGGTGGCACGCAGGCCCTCCCTTGACCGCGCCGCCGATGCCGCCGCCGCCACCGAGGCCGCCGCCGCCACCGACACGACCGCGGTCGGCGCCGCCGGCGGCCGCGCGCTGCGTGAGGAGCAGCGCGTGCGCCGCCGCTCCTCCAGCGGCAACCTGGTGGCGGCGGCGGCGGCGGCCGCCGCCGCCGCCACCGTGGACGGCGCCTCCGGCGCCGAGGCCGCCGACGCGGCGGCGGCCGCCGCCGCCGCCGTTATGGTGGGCGGCGGCGAGCCGGGCATGCCTGCGGGTGTGGACGGCGGCGCGCCGGTGGTGGTTGCCTGCACCAAGGCGCCGCCGAGCGCCTGGTTTGCGGCGGACGACAAGCTCACGCGCACGCGCATCTTCGCCATCCAGGGCAGCACCTCGCTGGAGCACTGGCAGATCAACCTGCAGTTCGAGCCGGTGGTGTTCGAGGACCCCAAGTACGGCGTGCGCATCCACCGCGGCGTGTACGAGGCCGCGAAGACGCTGTACGACGACGTGCTGCCGCTTGTACGGCAGCATGTGGAGAGCTCGCCGTACGCCACCATCAGCTTCACCGGCCACTCGCTGGGCGGCAGCCTGGGCACGGTGCTGGCGCTGCTGCTGCTTATGCGCGGCGAGAT
>NC_057008.1:757511-801953 GCF_000002595.2 Chlamydomonas reinhardtii | reverse complement strand
GCATCAGGAGTCGCTGGCCGCGGCCTCGGCTGGCGTGCCGCCCGGCGCCGCCGCCATTCAGCTGCAGCAGCTGGGCCGCCCGCTGATGAACGGCTCCTCCTCCATGAGCGCTGCCTCCCTCGTGTCTGGCGGCACCGTCGACTTTGCCGGCAGTGCGGGTGCCGGCGGCGCCGCCGCGGGCAGCGGTGCCACGGGCCGAGCCAGCGTGACGTTCTTCTCCGACGCCAACCTGAGTGAGGAGCGCGACTTCGTGGCAGGCCAGGTGTACGGCTACATGACGCCGCTGGTGGCACGCAGGCCCTCCCTTGACCGCGCCGCCGATGCCGCCGCCGCCACCGAGGCCGCCGCCGCCACCGACACGACCGCGGTCGGCGCCGCCGGCGGCCGCGCGCTGCGTGAGGAGCAGCGCGTGCGCCGCCGCTCCTCCAGCGGCAACCTGGTGGCGGCGGCGGCCGAGCCGGGCATGCCTGCGGGTGTGGACGGCGGCGCGCCGGTGGTGGTTGCCTGCACCAAGGCGCCGCCGAGCGCCTGGTTTGCGGCGGACGACAAGCTCACGCGCACGCGCATCTTCGCCATCCAGGGCAGCACCTCGCTGGAGCACTGGCAGATCAACCTGCAGTTCGAGCCGGTGGTGTTCGAGGACCCCAAGTACGGCGTGCGCATCCACCGCGGCGTGTACGAGGCCGCGAAGACGCTGTACGACGACGTGCTGCCGCTTGTACGGCAGCATGTGGAGAGCTCGCCGTACGCCACCATCAGCTTCACCGGCCACTCGCTGGGCGGCAGCCTGGGCACGGTGCTGGCGCTGCTGCTGCTTATGCGCGGCGAGATCAAGCCCCACAACATCAGCCCCGTCTACACGTTTGGCGCGCCCGCTGTCTTTTGCACCGGCGCCGTGCCCAACGCGCCCCACGGCCGATGCGAGGCCTGCACGCTGCAGTGCGAAATCGGCGCCGCCGCCAAAGAGGCGGCGGCGGCGGCCAAGGCCGCAGCGGCGGCGATCGACGCCGCCTCCGGCGTCTGCTCCTGCGGCGGCGGCTCCGCCGGCCGCGCCTCCGTCACGACCACGATGCTTGGCAGCCTGGCGGCGGCGGCCGCCGGCATGGAGCAGGAGCAGCTGATGCCGCTGGGCCTCATGCAGCGCCTGGGTCTGAGCGAGGATCAGGTCGTCAACGTAATCATGCACAAGGACATTGTGCCTCGCGCCTTTGTGTGCGACTACACGGCGGTCGCGGGCGTGCTGCAGCGCTGGATGCCGTCCTTCCGCGACCATCACTCGCTCAGCGAGCAGGCCGGCCCGCACAAGAGTTTGTACAACTTCGTGGGCCGCGTGGCCGTGCTGAGGCCCAGTGCCGACCTGCCCTTTGTCAACGGTGGGCAAGGGCTGTGTGTCGCGTGCGTGTGTACGGCTTTTGTGGCGTGGTGTGGTGTGGGATGTGTGTGGCTATTGGGATGAGGGGTCGAGCGGGTTGGGTTTCTGGGATTGGATGCGTCGATCTGCATCCTGCCGAGTGCCGGTGCCGCCCGCCCTGGCATGCGGTTTCAGCCGCTGACGCGCAAAACTTTCCGCATTCATCCCTCACAGGCCCGGCCGACGCGGCGCACCCCATGCTGCCCAACCACCCCGCGCTCTACCGCGTGGGCGTGGACGACGCCTCCTCGTTGCCGCCGCTGGACTACGCCGCCGCCTCGCTGGCCTCTTGGGACGACATCCTCGAGGGCCTGAGTGCGGCCGTCACCAGCGCCGCCGCCTCCGCCGGCTGCCCACGCGCCACCGCCAGCCGCCACACCGCCGCTGCCGCCGCCACCGCGGCCTCCAAGAAGAAGCGCGCCGGCGAGCTGGCCGCGATGCAGCGCGGCGTGATGCACTTTATGAACCAGCCGCACCCGCTCACCATGCTGTCGGACTACCAGGCGTACGGGCCGCAGGGCTGCATCAGCCGCTTCCACAACCCAGGTGCGTGGGCTTTGCATGTGCGTTAATGTATGTGTTTATTGTGTTGGTTGAGAGTGTAGTTGAGGGTGCAGGGTAAAGGCGTGCGCGGGGCTGGGTGCTAGGAAGGGCTGTAGGCAGGCTGAGGTGGGAAGGGAGCAGAGGGTGGACGAGTCTGGCATGGCAGGTGTGATAACGTGGCTGGCTGAATTCCTGACCCCAACCTGTCAACATCATCTCGTCTTAATCATGAATGTAACCCCACTGCTGCTGTTAACCCTTGCCCGCAGACAACTACACCCGCGCCCTGCGCGCCCTATCGGGCCGCTGGTAGGCTTGCCGACCGGCAGTGCGGTGGCGGCATTAGCGTAGTCGAGGGCCATGGGACTTGAATGTTTCGGGAGCAGCAGCAATCCGGGCTGCAGAACCGAAAGCGTACTTGGAGGGCCGGACCGGGATGCCCCGCTTTCCTCACACACACACAGATGTTGTTCGTGTGCGCGATGCGGAGCGTTGCAAGCGTGATTCCATCGGACAGGCATACGCTTTTTTGAAGGTGCTGGTCTGCCTAACCAAAGCCAAGCCTTGCAGTGAAATGGATTCGGGGCTATCCCGTATCCCGCCGCTTGCAAGAAAGCAATGGAGAAGAAATCCAAACGTTCCTGCGTCTGCGTGTGGATTTGTGAGTCGCTAGCCACGATGTCGTCTGGGGACCTAACAAACGTCTGCGAGTCAACGCAGCGCATGTACGGCCTCTCTGACGTCACCCATTTTAGCATGACTCCATGTGTGCAGTGTGTCTCGAACCCTGGATTTAATATGTGTGGGTGTGCGTTCTGGCTTGTGTGCTTTGTGTTTTCGTATCTGTATTCTAAACCTCTTGTGATCTCTTGGTTGGTGTCCAACATGTGACATCCCATCATTGATCCGTGAGAATGGAAATGTTGCGGCGATCACACGAGAAGACAAAAACACTTGCATGCGCGGCATGGGTAGACAAGGTGGATGCATGACGGTGTGATGGTTGCGCGTTTTCATTTGAGCAGTTGGTCTACAGTTCTTCAGTTGGATTGTGTGATCGTGCGGGCGGGCCAGGCGCGCACACACAGGAATACGTTCCTCGCGTGTTGACCAGTAAGCGAGTCACAAGCTGTGGACTCCAACAGCTCGCGCTGACGTCCTCTCGCTACAATCTTACATTTCTAACTTTGACTTCAGCATGGGAACTTGGAGCTTTTGCATGGTGTGCGCGTGCCATGTGTGGCAGTTTGGGCCTCCGTTATTTTGGAAGAGCTCAGGATTTGCGCACTGTGCCAGAAGTCATCGCCGCAAACAACAAACCATTCATCGGTGGTTGCAAGGCTCGCCGCTGTCCCCCATTGCTGCAGGACAAGTCTGATGAAAGGAGAAGAGGCGTCGCGTACAGTACCTGCTGGTTGGGGGCGGCTGGTCTTGTTGACCCGAAGAAAGTTGTTAGAAAGCACATTTCCGGGCGCCGTCTGGTCACGCCATTGGCAGATTGATTGCCGGCGGTTGGACTGGCCCCGAGTAATTTTGTCGTGTGCGTTTGTTGCGGTGATTAACGCCAGGTCTGGCCGGGAGCTAGTAGATAACGCTGGAGGATGGATGGTATATCCAAATCGGGAAGCGCCCTTTTTGTTCCGGGTGCCTGGGGGCTTTCACGGTCATGAGGACGAACACAGGACGCCATAAAACGCGGGGGCGAAGCCCCTTACCGTCGGCGGCAGTCGAGCACTGGCGCTCAGTGTGCCTGTTCGATTTTGAGGCAGGGTGTGCGTTGTTGTTTTTGGGCGTTAGGGTGATTGTGTTGGGACAACAAGCTGCGCCGCTGAAGGCGCACGGACACAAGCATCAGAGGCTGAATCGGTTTCAAACGGTGGGAGTCGAAAACGGGTAAGGGGGAAAGCAGGGTATGGAAGCATCCGAATGACACGAATCATCAAGGGGCACTCGGAAAGTCAGGGTTAGGCCACACGCACGTTTGGGTGGGGGGGTGCACACGTGCGACCGTTGTCCGTGCCGAGAGAAGAAATTATTCGTGTTGATACGGCTGAGTACTTTTATTTAGGGGGCACGGCTGAATGTTATGGCCGTGGCACAACAAATGGTGGAGAGTTTCCCCCTGGCCACAGTACAATACTTTTTGTTGCGCATGTGCAGTACAAGTGAAGAAGAAGAAGAAAAAGCGCACGCTTGCACTTGAAGTTGAGGTTGAGCTCGAAAGCGCCACTATATCATATCTGTGTGGGCGCATGACTACAACAAGCTGAAGCAAGGAAGAAAGGCACAGAGGACTCGGTATGGCATTGTATGGTGCGAGGCCCGGTGACGTGTTGGGAATTGGGGGTTGTGCACGGGGTCTGATCAAGCACACTCACGCACCGCCCGTGCACGCACACGCGCACACACACACACCCACGCCACGAAGTTTATCTTTCATTGCGGGAGGGACCATGCGACATGAGATGGTGTGAGCACGACTGTCGAGAGGGCGCGGGCCGACCACGTGGCTGTCCGACGTCGCAACTGTATTCAAAATCTTAGTGGACAAACAATCTTATTTTAGAGTTGAGTCTGATGGCAAGAGCTGGTAGCGCGTTTACGCAACGGAGGAGCCAGGGCTGCAAATGTGGTCTTGTGGCGGTGAAAGTTGACCAGCTACGGTACCTAGCGGGTGCAGAGCTGCTTCATTGTCTCTCTGGCGAGCAGGGCAGTACCTCATACTCGTAGGGAGTTAGGGTACCAGGCCACTGGGGTCAGGCCACTAGGGTCAGGCCACTGGGGTCAGGCCACTAGGGTCAGGCGTCAGGACCACTGTAATTCTAGACGGAGCACGGCGGCCCCTCACTACTGCTTTTCCGCAACAAGGTTACGAGGGCCGGCAAGACACCGCAGCTTCCAGCCGTGGGGTACGGTATTTGCTTCCCAGTCATTCCCAGCCGTTGAAATGTGCTGAGGGGGTAATCAGAGACGAGTTCCCGTTGTAATCCCGGCGCACAAATCCCACTAAAGGCTAGGCAGGGCAGGCGTCGCAAAGCATCTGGGCGGTTGCTGCACCGATGATCACACTGGCTGGCGCAGTCCTCACGCTCCGGGCGCCCTGCCAGGTGAAAGCACCACACAGAGAGTATGGGGTATGTGCTTCCCTGTTATTCCCAGCCCATGCCAGGCAGTGCCAGGCAGCCAGCGTACAGTACTCAACCACGGGATATGCTCGTGCACTCGACTAGTCCACTACCACCCTGGAGGGCTGACCCCACGTGCGGTGTTGGTGCCGGTGATGTGACGGTCCGCCTGGGTCCGCCTGACGCACTGTGTGGGCGGAACACGGAAGTTCTACGACACACAAGTATATAACCCTGCGGACGGCGCCCTGGGGCATCTAGATGTGTCTTTTACCGACTGTCCTACTACATTTGGTATCGAGAAGTCAAAGTCCGTCGCTTCGGCTATACGAGAGTCGTGAAGGCACCAACACACAGTTGGCTACTGGCGATGCCCAGCATTGGGGGTATACGCGACGTGGGCCTCATCACCCCACTGCCACGCACAGAAACACAAAAACGGTTGCCAAAGAAGTACTCTCTACGCTAGCGTGGTGACTGCCCGGGACGTGCAGTCCAGAAGGGGGAGAGTGTGGGCGGAACACGGAAGTTCTACGACACACAAGTATATAACCCTGCGGACGGCGCCCTGGGGCATCTAGATGTGTCTTTTACCGACTGTCCTACTACACACTGCCGTAAAACGCTGTTGCAATGTTGCACGGAGCCCCTGGGGTGTACACGTTCAGTTACACTGCCTTGCCGCACTCTGTCCCCTTGGTTTGATCCATCACAGGATACCAGGGGTCCGTCCCTTCACGAGACTGGCCAGGGAGCCTACAGGGGCTACGATGTGCCAACCGAAGCAATTGCCATGTTCGGGGCCACGTCACTCGAAGGGCCGACACATGGTCCTCGCGCGCGAGTCCTTGTTAAGATGTACAATATGGCATAACGGGCTACCGCATGTCGGAGTAGTCATACGTCCCGGCGACGAGGCGATTACCGTATTGGTCCCGTTTGGCCACGCAACCGTGAACCTGACGGTTGCCGGCACTTTCCGGAAGCGGACGCGACAGGAGCTGCAGAGCGACATTGAACTCCGAATACCTAATTAACTACAATCGCCGGTATCGGTCATGTCCCCGAATGTGACTCGGGCGCAGACTCTGTCTATGGGCTGGGCCGACGCCCGACGGTACGCCCGGTCGGCGTCCTTTTGTCCACCGGCTCGGACGCGCGGTCGCCGCCGAAAGCAGATAGTGGCTCAAGATGCAAACGTCTTGCCCCAAAGAACAACTTCACGTCGGCCGCAGCTAGCGGTCCAGCCGCGCCCGTCCGGGCGTACCTTGGCCACGCAGCCCCGAGGTACTTCGCACCCGTCCCTACCCGGGTCAGCCCCCCGTCCGCCTCGCGTCCGCGGTCCATCCTCCGACATCCCAATCCGAACACCCTCCGAAACCCGCTGTCCCAATTCCTGCAGCGACCTACACTGGTGCTCAATGGAAGTACCTCCGACACGACAGAGACTTGGCGTCTCCTCGCAGAACACATGCGGCATGTGCAGCAGCCTCGTCAGCATTCTGACTTGGCTTTACTTGTGTGTTAGCATTTTAACGCACGGTGTGGTTATTTCCAATGTACGCAGCGTATACTGAGTGCGCTCTGAGTATCTTCGGGCGTGACATCGCATGTCGCATGCGCCGGCGGCCGGCAAATTCCAGGCTCCTCCTTAAAGTCAGCTGTGGCTGGACTGGGCAGCGGGTTATGCAGCGGGATGTCGGCCTGTGTGTGGCTCGGCAGGGCTCGCGCAGCGAGCAGGAGCTCAAGGGGCATTCATTCGCTTTTGTGCTCACTTGCTTACGCACCCCGATTACCCACCAATCACTGTACATAGTGCGAAGACTGCACATGCCATCAGGCTAGGAAGGCATGGTGACCGTGTGTTAGGAAAGCACAAACGGAAAGGGTTGACACTGTGCGTGGCGCCGTGTGTGACGTGTCTGTAATCAGGGTGTGGGGTGGTAGGGCTGCACGGGAGGCAGAGGACGTGTGCGTGGGATACAAGGTGGGATGCAGGCATGCAGGCAGGCAGGGATTGGTGCAGAGCGTGCTGGTCGGATTGAGGTTCTCCCAGGCTCCCGGGATCAGTTTAGATCGCATTGCTGACAGCCTTACACGAGCTGGTTGCTGACGCACTTCACGGCCCAACTTGGGACCTGGCCGTGCTGAGACTGCTGACAATATCACAGGCCACCACACTTTCAGTTGCACCCGCCAACCGCTCCCCACACACCCAGACGCCCATGGTGATGATACATGGAGATTTATCTTCCCCGAATCCGAAACGCATGGGCGTATACGAGAGTTTGGATACTCACAAGTCTCACACACGATCAGTTATCGAAGAAGTTTGGATACGCACACACGATCCTTGATTGGTTGCGTCACGACCGTGCTTGTATCTGACTTCCTCACCAGACTATGTGGCTATGTGCGCATTCGTTTTATAAAGGATCATTGGCCTCATGTGAGCCCGCGTCGTACAACCTACCGTACAGTCCTCACCACCTAGCCTCGCAGTCCTATCCACACTGCCGCCGCTCCCGGCGCTCGGCCCCTGCCAGCTAGCTATCTACACCTACTTCTCCACCACAAACTCCTCAATGGCAATGCCGGTGTGCCGCGCCGCCGCCTGCAGCAGCACGTACACACAGTCGCCCGGCTGTAGCGCCGACACGCTGATAGCCCGCCAAGACCTGCTGCCGCTGCTACTGCTACTGCCACTGCCGGTGCTGCTGCTACTGCCACTGCCGCTGCTGCTGCAGCCGCTACCGTCACCTGCCACCGTCATGCTCTCGCTACTGCCGCTGCTGTTGCCGCTCCCACTGCCGCTGCCAATGCTACTGCTACTACTGCCACTGCTACTGCCGTCGCCCGTGTGTCTCTGTGGCTGTGGCTGTTGTGGCCCCACCAGCTTGACTGTCTCGGCGTTCTGCAGCATGAGGCTGTGGCGGCCGCCGTCACGCGTCTCAACCTCCACCAGCACCTGAGCACGGAGGGCGCCAATAGCAACGGGAGAGGGGGGTTGCAGATACCAGCCCAAACTAAACCGAACCCAATGCATAAGAGCGAGGAGGGAAGGGTAAGCTGTCGATGAAAGGGGGAATGAGCAACCACAAGTTCACATTGTGCGTGTGTGTGGGGGGGGGGGGGCGTAGTGGGTGCACGTGGGAGGGTGGGGGTGCGATGCAGGAGTGTGGACGATGGCAAGGTTCGCCGCGCACACCTGCTGCTCGCCACTGCCGCTCTGGTTCCTCTCCCCACGGCATAAGCTCACACACAAACGCACGCACGCCACCGCACCCACTCACCAGCGGCCGCCGCTCTATCTTGACCCGCCCCACCAGCGCTGTGCGGGTGCGGCCGTCGGGGTCGGCCACCGACACCTGAGACCGGGTGGGTGTCGATGTGTGCATGTCTTTTCGAGAGCAGGGTTTTAAGAGAGCAGGGTGTTAAAACAGCAGGGTGTTGAGACAGCAGGGTGTCGGAACATAAACGCTACTCTATCCACTACGAAACGTAGCAGAGAGAGCTTACAGGGGTGTGTTTTTGGGTGTGTGTGTTTTGGAGTACACTCACGGCGTACAAGGGCAGTGGGTCCTTCCCTTCCCAGAAGTATCACCTCTGCCCCTGATAAAACCCCTCTCCACTCCCTCCCCTCCCCTCCCTCCCCTCCCTCCCCTCCCCTCCGGCCCGCACCTCCGCCCCGCTGGCCAGCTCGCTGAGGTAGCGGGTGCGGCCGCCTGGCGCCGACACGTAGGCGTGCACCTGCAGAGGTAGGGGCGCAGAGGTAGGGGCGCAGAGGTAGGGGCGCAGAGGTAGGGGCGCAGAGGGGCGCAGAGGGGCGCAGCGGCTGGTGGCTCTGGAGATGCATGCATGCTGGCGGTGGCGATGGTGGTGGCGATGGTGGTGGCGATGGTGGTGGCGATGGTGGTGGCGATGGTGGTGGTGGTGGTCGTGGCGATGGTGGCTAGGAAGAGGTGCGCAGGCCATGGCACATATGTACACATGCACACATGCGCCTGTGATTGCATGCGGGCCAGTGCGCGGGCTTGCAGTGGCGGCGTTCGTACCCCTCAACCGCAGCCCTCCCTCGCCCCATACTCCCTTCCCCCGACCTCCCGCCCCTCAGCCCTACCTCCCGCAGCCCCTCCCTCGCCCTCCCGCCCCGCCGTCCCCAGGTCCCCGTCGCGCCAAACGCCTCACCCGGCTTCGCGCTAACCCTGAAGCGCACCTTGCTATTCCCCGAGATTGCCTACTGTCTACCACCTTCTTAACTAATCATGAATGCAAACCTCACGCCACCCACCGGCCCAGCGTTGACCCTGAAGGGCCTGCTGGCGATGTAGGAGGTCTCGTCGCACTCGCTGTGCACCAGCGCCAGGCAGCGAGCGAAGCTGCCCACCAGCAACCCCTCGCCGGGCTGTGGGCGTAGGGTGGTGGTGGTGGTGGTGGTGGTGTGTGTGAGTGTGAGAGAGTGTGTGTGTGTACCGTAAAGCACAGGGGGGAAAGGGTCGACACCGGCGGTGTGTGTCGGGCATGGGGAGGAGAGCGAGGAGGGTGTGTGTGCGAAGGGTGGGGCGGGGTAGGTCGGGAGAGGTGGTGCAGGAGCGGGGCGGGGAGTAGGTGCAGGCAACGCACAGCCGTGTAGGTTTTGGCTTCCAGCCCCACCCTTCCATGCACCCAGCCCAACCCTTGCCCCACCTCTTGTCCTGCCCGAATCAACCCTCATTCCCCTCCCCTCATCCCAGCGTCCCACCACTCTCGTGCATATTCCCGGAGATCTCAGCACAGCCCAACGCAAGTCGGGCTTGGTTCTCGCAACCCCGACCGCTCTCCCACACCCCCGTATGTCTCAAACCCCCGCTCTTCTGCATTGGGTTCGGTCTAGTTTGGGCTGGCATCTACAACCTCACCGCTCTCTCCACCACCCCACATACTTCTCAACCTCGGCCCCGCCCACCCAACCTTCCCCCCCCCACCGTGCCTCACCTGCAGCAGCCCAGCCAGGTCCACACACGCCCGGTCGCCCATACCCAGTGGCCTCACGGCCACCACCCGTGCCGACTGGTAGGCGTGTCGCGCCGCCGCGCCGCCCGACTCCTCCGCCGCCCGCCGCCGTACGTACGACACAAGCTCCCGTACCTGCATGGGGTGGGGGACGGGGATGGGGGGCGGGGGGTTTGTGCGTTGGTTTGTTGTGCCTTTTAGCACACGCCAGCAGTTGCTCAAAAGGGCAAACACACGGCCTAATGGAGCAGAGAAGCAACATTGACAAGAACAAACGGATCCATTATCTTCACCATTACAAACATCGCTCCCCAGCCACGCATCTCGTTTCAATCTCGCCAATCCGGCTTCGCGTTCCCACTTCTTCAGTTTGAACAGGCCAGTATTCAATGCTCAGGGTGAGAGCAACCACCCCCTCTCACCACACCTCCCCCTACCCATCGTCACTTCCCACACCTCCCCACACCCATCGCCACTCCCCACACCTACCCACACCCACCGCCACGCCTCAGACCTCCCCAAACACGCCCCACACCTCTTTAAGCATTCACCTTACACTCCCCGCACACCTCCCCACCCCTCCCCACACCCCTCCCCACACCTCCCCACCACTACACCACCACACCTCCCCACACCGCCACAACGCCGCTCCCCAAACCTCCCCACACCTCCCCACCGCCACACCACACCTCCCCCCACCTGCGCCGGGTCGTCGCTCCGCAGCAGCACCCCCGCCGTGCCGCCCTGCAGCGCCTCCAGCATCAGCCTTGCCTCTGCCGCGCTGCCCGCCGCCGCCAGCAGCCGCAGCACTGGGCCGCCGCCGCCGCCGCCGCCAGCGCCCTGAGCTAGGGCGACCAGGTTCTCGGCAGGGATGACCTGCGGAGTTGTCCAGAAACAAGTTTAGTAGATTTGAAGGAGTTAGGAAGAGGCGAGATAAGTGCACAGCAGGAGGAGGGGAGCAGGCACGACGGCCTTGGTGCGGGCTCCCACACCATTGGGCCTTGGCCTGTCGCCTACCACCAGGCGTTGGGTTTGATGCCTTTGATACGACCCCCCTGATTCCCCTGCTGTTACCCTGGTACCCATGTTTGAACCTTGCAACCCCCCGGCTCACGGAACCATTCCGCTCTGCATGGGCGGCTACCTCCCTTCTCCCCCACTTTGGGCTGGTATTTACATTCTCCCCCCCCCCCCGAGTCGCTCCCCGGGAATGGGGACCATTGTCGCGTGCCACTCCATTGTCAAAGCATAGGCCACGCTCTCCTCCTCGCTCTTATGCATCGGGTTCGGTTTAGCTTGGGCGGGTATCTACTATCCCTACCTTCCAGTCGCTTGCATCCAGCACCAGGGCCCACTCCCCACCGCCAGCCGCCGCCTGCGACCGGCTACCGCCACTGCTACCGCTACTGTTGCTGCTACCGACGCTGCTGCTGCTACTGCTGTGCCGGTGGCCCGCCAGGCACTGCACCCGCGCCTCCAGCGCCCGGGCCGACTCCGCGCCGTCCACACGCACCACCTCGCCCACAGCCTGCAGCCAGTGAAGGTGTGCGCACGTGTCAGCAACGATACAGAAGAGACGTTCATCACTATTGCTTGATTTGTGTTCGTGTCAGGTGTAGGTGTCAGGCATGACTGCATTGAAGAATGAAGACGTGTGTACCGGGTGTGGACATGGGCATACATAGACATGGAAAACGCACAAGAGAGAGAGAGACACCCTGAGTCACATGCGACTCTCCCTCCTCTGCCACGGCCCGCGCCCAATCCACACGGTTCCGCTGCCTTCCTCCTCCTGCTCCTCACTGGTCCCTGCCTTCCACATGCCCATCCCCATATTGCCCCATCCCCATATTACCCCATCCCCATATTGCCCCATCGCCCTCGCCCACGCCCACGCCCATCCCCCACGCCCATGCCCCACGCCCGTGCCCCACGCCCCCACCCCTGCTCGCTGTCTCACCTGCCCTCCGGCCCCCTCCCCTGCCGCCGGCCCCTCGCTCAGCGTCCCCTGCTCGTCCAGCCGCAACGCCCGGAAGCGCGCCAGGCCGGACCAGGCCGCCGCCAGCCGCAGCTGCGCGGGCTCGGGGCCGAACACGTGGGCGGCCACGGCGCCCGACTCCAGGCCCACCTGGAAGGCCGCCTGGGGGGGGGGGAGGAGGAGGGGTGATGGTGTGTTTCTGTGTGTGTTTGTGTGTGTGTGTGTGGTTGCGCATGTTGGGGGCGGGAGCGCGGGGACTAGAGCATGTTGTGAGGGGGGGGGGGGGCGCCGCTCCCCCACCTTGCTGTTTGTTTGCAGCCAAATTTCCTGTAGGTCGAATGGGGGCAGGAATGGCGTGTAGGTTGGGCAGCATAAAGTCTTCGTCTGTCAGGACTCAGGAGGAGGTCGTGGGTGGGGCTGCGGGTGCAACATACCTTGGCCGCAGCTGCCACAGTTGACGCCCTGTCACCAGCACGCCCCCGACTTGACGGCACACCACAACAGCGCTGCAATATATGCTGGCTCCAACTCTTCCCGCTACATGTATGCGCTCTAGAAGCGCTTCGCGGGCGCACGTTTACTTGCATGGTTCTGAACTTCGAGGGCGCCAGAGTTTTGGATTTTAGGTATGTTTGGTAGCAACTCTTTGTTCTGCAGATGCAGAAACACAAAGGGAAAGCGACAAGCGATCGGCCCCATGCTGCCGACAGCATTCGTAATGTACCAAAACCCAAACCTGGTCAATTATCACCAAATTTTAGCGTTGCAGAACTTTCGAAGCCTGTTGATGCTGCTGCATGTAAAAGAGTGCCAAAGCATCACAGAAAACTGGACTGTATAATTGGATAGCGCGTCTTGAGCTCCTGCTTATTTCTGCGTACACCAACTTAATTCTTACCTCAATTCTATCGTTTTTAATTGTCGCGGATGCTTGGATGGGCGTTTGTTAGCTAGCGTGTGGTCGGCGCGTGTGGTGTTAAGGCGCGGTCTCGCGCCTTGACCGCATATAACTCACTGTACTACCTTCAGCTTGACGACGTGCTACATCAACAATGGGGGGACCTGGAGCTCGCCTGGGACCGAGCACGGTCATTCGGATTCAGAGCGACGTCGCGCTTGATCCGGATGCGTACAAATTCTCGTTCAAGCGACTGCTCCAATTCATGGGACCCGGCATCCTGATGAGCATCGCCTACGTGGTAAGCGGATGACCGTTCGCGATGTGCGCACATCCGGGCGCGCGCAAAAAGCAACGTCGAAGCTTCACTGAAAGTCAGAAGAACCGCGTGCATCGTCTACGCGCTCGTTGAGGCACCTGAAGCGCGCAAGCAGAGCGCGTGTCGCGAGCCTGCGCGGCAACCGTCACCCAGCGCCTGGCGCGTGTCCGGTGTAGTAGCAAGCCGAAGCCGGTGCATACGCGTATGAGAGTGAGAGGGCCCCGCTCCACGGATATCTAGATTACTACAACACCATCAAGTGTATCTATGGGCAGCAGGATGGCCACAACAGCAGAAGTCAGCGCCGGCTCAGCAGGGCAAGCAGCGCGGCCGTTCGCCGACCAGCTTGACCATATGCTACTGCCGGGACGCAACGCCGCGGGCGCACGCAGTGCCCCAGCCGCCCACCCACCCCGGGTTTGCAGCTACAGCCCACTCGCTGTCTCGCGCAGCGCCGCCGCTGCTCGTCATTTGGTCAACTCCCGCTGCCTTGTCGGAGCCGACCCACATGCCCGCTCGTCCCGGCTCCCCTCCCTCCCTCTGTGTGTTGTTGCAATGCGGCCCTGTGCTCACGTCCGCACCGCGTCCCACCCGCGTTCTCCGCCTTACCCCGTTCCTCCTTCCCCTCCCTCTCTTCATCCTTCGCCTTCTTTCCTCCTTTCCCTCCCTCCCTTCCTCCCCTCATCCCATCCCGATGTTTCAACCTTGCAACCCCATCCCGCTCCTCCTCCCCCCCACCCCACCCCACACATTTCCCGCCCTCCCCCGCCTTTCACACACACACACACACACACACACACACACACACACACACACACGCACACGCACACACACACACACACACACACACGCACACGCACACACGCAGGACCCGGGCAACCTGGAGTCGGACCTGCAGGTTGGCGCACAGGCTGGCTACGTACTGCTGTGGCTGCTGCTGCTGAGCACCCTCATGGTGAGGGCAGGAGGAGGGCGGGAGGGTTACATTCATGATTAATTAAGGAAGTGGTAGAGTGGTAGACGGTAGGCCATCTTGCGGAGAGCAGGTGTTCGGGAGGGAGGGGCGGGAGGGAGGGGCGGGGGGGGGCTGGAGAGAGGAGGCGGAGGCGGAGGGAGCGAGGGAGAGGAGGGAGCGAGGGGGAGAGCGGGTACAGTTTGACGGCGTGACAGATGCAGTTTCAGGCCTGCACCGGTGTGGCCGGTGGGATCGTGCGACGCGATGCCCAACGCGTGCCACCCCTCCCCCTCCAACCTCCACCCTCCAACCGTCCACCCCTCCACCCTCTTCCTCCACCACCCCCTCAGGGCTTGGTGGTCCAGCTGCAGGCTGCCAAGCTGGGCGTGGTCACGGGGCGGCACCTGGCGCAGCACTGCAGGTGGGGTGTGGGGGGGGTGTTTGCAGGCGTGGCTGTGTGTGTGTATGTGTGTGTGTGCGTGCGTGTGTGTTTCGCGCCTGTGTTTTTGCGGGCATTTGAGGGGGCTGGGGACATGGCAAAGCAAAGCAAGTCACGATGTGAATGAGGTGCAGCGCTGACGCGCGCCACAAGCACGTCCGCCCTCTCAACCAACTCCCAACTCCCAACTCCCAACTCCCTCGCGTGGCGGCCCTCCCCAGGCGGCAGTACCCGCGCCTGCCCCGCCTGGTGCTGTGGGTGATGGCGGAGGTGGCCATCATCGGCAGCGACGTGCAGGAGGTCATTGGTGAGAGCCATGCGTGTGTGCGTGTGTTAGTTTGGGGGGCGGGGTGGGGGAGGGCAAGGTGAAGGTGGGAGGGGGGAGGGGAAAGGCGGCAGGGGGAGGGAGAGTACGTACCAGCCCAAAACTAAACCAAACCAAACTAGCGGAGCAATATGCAGAGGCGACAAGGGGAACCGGGGGGGGGGCTGGAAGTGGGGCAGGCGAAGTTGGTGGTGCAGGCAAGGGAGGCAACAAGGTGGGGAGTGTGGCGGGGCGGTGGTGGTGCGGGACGCAGCGGCGGTAATAGGCCGGGCGTTGCGGAGGGCTGCATTGGGCGCCGGGGGGGGGGCGGTGGCGGGGACAACATGAACAAGATGAAGCTGATGACAGATCGGACAGTGCTTGGGGGCATCACACCACGCGGGCGCATTGCGTTTCCTAGGTAATGCCTTTCGCAGCCCCCCAATCCCGCCACCTGTACCTGGCGGAAGGCAGTGCTTGGGGGCATCACGCCACGCTTGTGCATTGTGCTTTCGTCACTCGCCCATCCCTTTCGCAGCCCTCAATCCCCCCACCTGCCCCACCTGTCCCCCGGCCCCCAAAGTTGACTACCCCAAGGTTGACTACCATTTCCCCAACAAACCATGAATGGAAACCCGCCCTCCCTCCCTGCGCTGCAGGCTCCGCCATCGCGCTGGCGCTGCTGTCGGGCGGTCGGCTGCCGCTGTGGGCGGGGGTGCTGTGTACGGCGGTGGTGTCGTTCAGCCTGCTGTTCATTGAGCGGCTGGGCATACGCGTGCTGGAGGTGGGGAGTGTTTTTTGGGGGGGGAGTTGGGGTGGGGAGAGGAGTGGGAGAGGGGGTTGGGGTGGGGAGGCGGGAGGAGAGGGGGACTGGAGGGGGGAGGAGTGGGGAGCGGTCTGTAGGTACCAGCCCAAACTAAGCCGAAGGGCGTGGGGTGGGCGTGGGGTGGGGGTGGTGAACGGATATGCCGGTGATTGCCATGGTGCGGAAAGGGGCGCTGCGTGTGGCGAGCTGTGCGGCGTGATGGGCATACACAACGCCTCGTGGTGGTCGGTGGCACGGGGGCGGGGAGGGCAAGGACCAGAGCCGCCCAACGTGAGCTCCTTGGTGCGGCGAGGGTCCGCATCACATGCCACACAATGCCTCACAAGCCACACATTTGCAGACACACACGCACTGACACGCCTGCGCCCCTCATTTCACTCGGCACTAACACACACTTACGCACACATACACACACACACACACTTGCACACGCACACACTTGCACATGCACACACATTTACGCACACACGGGCACACACAAAAACACACACACACACAGTTACGCACACGCGCACACACTCTCATACACACTCTTACCCACACGCGCATACACACAGGGTTTCTTCGGCGCCATGGTGGGCGTGATGGTGGTGGCCTTCGGCGTCATGTACGCGCGGGCGGACGTGCCGGCGGGCGAGGTGCTGCGCGGCTTTACGGTGCCCTCGCTGCCCAAGAAGGACCTGCCCGTGGTGGGTGTAATGAGGGGGGGAGAGGGGAAGGGGGAGCACATGCAGAGGCAGAGGCGACAGTTGCAAGCGAGGATACTTTTGGCCTTATGGGAGGGGGCCGAGGCGTCGTGGAGCAGCAGGGAGAGCGGCGCCGGCTGGGGACAGGGGGGGAGGGTATGAGGGTGCGTGTGGCGGATGGGGTATTGCAGAGGGAGGGGTGGTTGCTTGCCTCATCCCTGACCTCCCTGGCCTCCTCGCACCCCCCCCCCCTAACACACTGGCAGGCGGTGGCTCTGATGGGGTCGCTCATCATGCCACACAACATCTACCTACACTCGGCGCTGGTGCAGGTGGGGGCGGGGGCGGGGGGAGGGTGGGCGGAATGAAGGGGCGTGAAGCGGGGACTCTGAGTAAGCGAAGCGTTGAAAGGTAAAAGGGAAGCGGGATGTCAGGGCAGTGCTACACCGGGCATATTGTCATCAAGAGCTTTGGCTTATAACTCGTAACAACCATTACCATCGTCGTAACAACCATTATCATTACCATCGTCTCGTCCCGACAAAACAGACTCGCAAGCTGGGCTCGGACCGGCCCGCTGCCAAGCGCGAGGCGATGTTGTACTTCGGCATCGAGTCGGCGCTGTCACTGGTGGTGGCGGTGGTGATCAACCTGTTCATCACAGGTGGGTGAATTTGAACATGACACGTGTGTGTGTAGTTGGTGTGAGGCGTGTGTTTGCGTTTTGGGTTTTGGGTTTTGGGTTTTGTGCATGTTTGTGTGCGTGTATGGGGAGGCTGGGTTAGCGAAACCCCACACTCCTCTTCCCATTTCTCCTCCTTACCCCACCACCATCATCCCGCTACTCCCCCTCCCGCTACCCTGCCCCTCCCGCTACCCTGCCCCTCCCCTACTCCCCCTCCCGCTGCTCCTCCTCCGCTCCGCTCCGCTCCCCCTCCAGCCGTGTTCGCCGCCGGCTTCCACGGCGCCGAGCTCCCGGACATCGGGCTGCAGAGCGCCGGGCGCTACCTGGGCGACACGTACGGCGAAGCGGTGAGCGGGAGTGTGTGTGCATGCGTGTGTGTGTACGCATGTGTGTGTGTGTGTTCAAGCACAACGAAGCAGGGGTTCCACGCCTATATCAAGTTGTATTTTCACATTCGGACCTTCCAATCTGGCCCCCTCCATGCACCTGCCCACCTTCCGTCCCACTCCAAACCCCCTCCCCCCACCCCCCAACCCAACCCAACCCAACCCCAACCCCCACCAAACCCCTCACCCCTCCTGCCCAGGTGGTGTACATCTGGGCCCTGGGGCTGCTGGCTGCGGGCCAGTCCTCCACCATGACAGGCACCTACACCGGACAGTTCGTGATGGGCGGGTACCTGGTGGGTAGGGGTGAGGGGCAGTTCGTGATGGGCGGGTACCTGGTGGGTAGGGGGTGGAAGGCTGGTGGGGTGGGCGGTGGCTGGAGGTGGGGGTGGGGGGAGTTGCACAGGATTGGGAGAAGGGGCGTAGTTGTTGGGTGTTTGCAGGGGGGGCTGGAGGACGGCGGGTGGTGGTTGGGGGATTGGGGGCTGAAGGGTAGAGTGGGGAGGACGGTGGGTAAGTGGAAATGTGGAGGCTACGGGTGGAGGTATGTGTGTTTGTGGGTGTGTTTGTGGGTGGGTGGGTGGGGGGTAATCAGGCGGTTTGGGGTAAACCACCGCACCCTCACACCCGCCACCCCCAGCTTAACCCCCCGCCCCGTCTTCTGTGCATTTTGTACCACTTTTCCAAACATCCTTGCAACCCCCAACCCGGCCCCCCTCCACCCGTGCTGGTTCGCGTGGTCGTGCCGTTTTTTACGTTTTTACTTTGGCTCTCACTACTACTCGCATTGCACGTTTGCTTGTATGTCTGTGCCGCCTGTTTGCCGTTTGAGTCCGCCACGCCTTACTGCCGCTCGCCCATTTCCTGTGTGTGCTTCCCCCTGCGCGCGCGGCTCTGGCGTGGCTTGCATTGCTGAGCGATTAGGTGAGTTCGCGGGGTCCCGGTTTCGCGCCGCAGCAGCTAAGCTAGCCACCTAGACGCATGCACTCAGCTTCTTTACCAACGAGCCTTACTTATCACCACTACTACTCCAGACTACTTTCTTTCAATAGGAACTTAGTATTTTAGCGTTAGCCGCCACGGAAACACGGGGGAACCAGCAGCCTGCCGCTGGCGAAACAACGGTATGGAATGCGTCGCGTGTGCCCGCTGTACCTCTGGACGTCGGCACTTCACTTCATATTTGATACACACCATCCCATGGATGGCTACCCCCTCCACCCATACACACACACGCAACCCACAGGATCTCAAGGTGTCGCCCTGGGCCCGTGTGGCCATCACCCGCGCCGTGGCCATTGCGCCCACACTGGCCGTGGCACTTCTGTGCAGCGGGAGCAACGGTGAGTGTGCCCCGGCTGGTTGGCTCCTCAGGATTTGGTGTGTTTGTTTCCGGTCGGGGCTTCTGAGGGCGCCGGAATGGGGGAGGGGTCGGTGGTAGGGCGGTAGTCAGAGGGGGGCCAAGGGGTACGGGACTGTGTGGCAAGGGAAAGGACGGAAGGGGGGTGAGGCAATGCACGGAGGAAGTCCGCAGCATCCAGGCAAGCAGCAACGCAAGCGAGAAGACGAAGACTGGTAGGAGGCCGCGGGTGGCGAGAGGGGAGTACAGAGCTGCAGGCACGGGGGGCTAAGGGGTACGGGAGGGAGGGTCAGAGGGAGGCTGCTGAGGGCGCTGGGATGGGAGGGGAGGTGGGGCCGTGGCGGGCGGGGTTGCGGTGGGCTGCGGGGTGGTAAGGGCCGTAGGGCATGGCTGCGGCAGCGCGACTGCGTGGGATGGGGTGGGGTGGGCGTGTGTGAAGATGAACATGAGGAATGGAAAACACAAAACGCCCCCCCCCCTCCTCCTGCCCTCCCGCCTCTCACCGCCCCTCCAATCAAGATATGGTCTATTGTCTGCCACTTCCTTACCTCAATCGTGAATGCAACTCCCCTTCCCTCTCTTCACCACTCCTCACCACCCCTCTCACCACCCCTCCTCCCAGGCGACGGCGACGGCTCGGCCCTAGACCAGTTGAACCAGGGCCTCAACCTGTTGCAGTCCGTGCAGCTGCCCTTCGCCCTGGTGCCGGTGAGGGGGGAGGGAGGGGGAGAGAGGGGAGGGGGGGGGGGATTACATTCATGACTGCTTAAGAAGAAGCGGAGTTGTAGCGGAGTTGTAGCCAGGCACATTGGTACAGCAGGCGCGGGGACACCACGCGGGGGTTCGCGCTTGGGCATACCTGGGGGTGCCGCGGCCGTGGGG
Source organism: Chlamydomonas reinhardtii (assembly GCF_000002595.2). Lineage (NCBI taxonomy): Eukaryota > Viridiplantae > Chlorophyta > Chlorophyceae > Chlamydomonadales > Chlamydomonadaceae > Chlamydomonas > Chlamydomonas reinhardtii. The sequence goes on along the minus strand of NC_057008.1, from coordinate 782,164 downwards.
CCCGCGTGCGACTCGGGAGCCGCACTGGTGAACAGGACACACGCCACGCCGGCACATCCCCCCCCGTGCTTCCCCAGCCTGTCTCCCACTCACACACACATCCACATCCCCCGTACCCGCCTCCCCCCGCTGCACCCCTGGACGCCGGCACTTCCACGTTTATCACCATACAAACCGTGCGCTTGAGTGGCCTGGCTCCCATGCACACACCTCCGTTGACACCCCTCCCCGCCTCCCTCCTTCAGTGCATCCTGTACCGCTTTTCCAAACATCCCTGCAATCCCCGCCTCCCCACCCGTGCCTCCGCCGCCCCGCCCCCCAGGTCCTCACCTTCTCCGCCAGCCCCGCCATCATGGGCCGCGCCTTCGCCAACGGCCCGCTGCTCAACGCCGCCTGTTGGGCCATTGCCGGCCTGGTGGTCGCCATCAACGGACTGGCCGTGTACCAGGTGTGTGGGGGTGGGGGTGGGGCTGTGTGGGGTGGAGGAGGATTTGGTGGGTGGTGAGGGGGTGAGCGGGTGGGTGGGTGGGTGGGTTTGGGTGGGTGGGAGGGTGGGAGGGTGTGGGGGGTGGGGAAGGGTGGGTGTGGGTTTGGGTTGGCTGGCTTTGGAGTTGCGGGGAATGCCTTTGCCACCAACCCTCCATCCTTCCAACATGCGCACCAACAGCCTCCCATCCATGCAACCCTCCAATACACCCCTCGCCTCGCCTCGCACCCCTCGCCTCCCCCACCTCACCTCACCTCCTTCGCCTCCCCTCCCTCCCCTCCCCTCCCTCGCCTCCCCCGCCTCGCCTCCCTCGCCTCGCCTCCCTCGCCTCGCCTGCCCCACCTCCCCTCCCCTCCCTCGCCTCCCCTCCCTCGCCTCCCCCCCCCCATCGCCTCGCCCCACAGGTGGCTTACGAGTACGTGGTGGCAGACCCCTGGGTCTCGGGCGCGGTGCTGGCGGCGGCGGTGGCGGCATACCTGGCGCTGGTGAGACTGGGGAGGCCGGCGAGAGGGGGAGAAGGGGGTTGGGTTTGTGTGGGGTGGGTGGCATGTGCTGGCGTGGCGTGTGCGAGAGGGATACCGGGCGCCGGTGGGCGTCAGACACAGGGTTGACGCATGGCACAGCCGCGAAGCAGGGGGCTGGCTGGAGGTGGTTGGGTGGCTGGGGGTGGTTGGGTGGTTGGGTGGGTGGGTTGGCGTGTGGGTGGTTGGGTGGGGTGGCGTGTGTGTGTTGGGTGGCGTGTGTGTGTGTTGGGGGGGGGGGGGGTGGCGTGCCTAGCGGGGAGACGCCGTGCCGCCCGTGCGGGATGTTGGGAACGCTCTGGACCCGTGGAACGGATAGGGCGTGGCTGGATGTCGCAGGCCGCGCGGAGGGCGTACCCCTCTCCATGGCACCCTTTCGCAACCCACCTTTCCCAGCCCGCCTTTCCCAACCCACCTTTTCCAGCCCGCCTTTCCCAACCCACCTTTCCCAACCCGCCTTTCCTGACCCCATTTTTCCAACCCACACTTGTTTTTTTCTCAACCCACCTACCTGCTACAACTCCCACAGGTGGGCTATCTGGTGGTCGGGCCGCAGTCGCAGCTGGCGCAGTGGCTGGGCTACAGCCGCGGCCCGCAGGGGGAGCCCTGGCGCGACGACGCCGATGGCTGTAGCAGCGGCAGTAGCAGCAGCGTGGATGGCAGTAGCATGGGCGGCAGTAGCAGCGGCACCGGAGGAGCGCGCGCCGGCGGCGGCCGCGGCGGCCGGGGCCGGTTGGTTGTGGAGGGGCAGGGCTCCACGGAGTCTTCGTGGCAGAGCGCGCGGGAGGATTTGGAGGAGGAGGGGGCGGGAGCGGCGGAGCCGCTGCTTGGCGCGGCGGTGTCTGTGGGTGAGGAGGCGGAGGCGGGGGCGCAGCGTGCGGCGGGGTGCGCTTGCTGCAGCTCGTGTCGGTGTTGGGCGGTGGCGGCGCCGCCTCGTGCGGGCGGAGCAGGAACGGGGGTGCGGTGCGGCTGCGCCGGCGGTGCGGGCGGCGGCAAGGGCGGGTGCGGCGTGGCGCGAGTGGTGGGCGGGGGCAAGGAGGGGGTGGAGGTGGGTGGGGGCGGGAAGGCGGCGCCGGCCGCGCAGGCGCAGGTGGTAGTCTGGGAGGCCGGCGGCGGCAAGGAGGGCGCGGGCCTGCAGGTGGTGGTGGTGCGGGAGGGGGCTGCGACGCAACAGCAGGGGCAGGCGCAGGCGCAGCAGGGGCGGCGGCGGGGAGCGCAAGAGCAGCGGCCACGGCAGCAGCAGCAGCCGCAGCAGTCGCCGCAAGGCGCAGAGCTGTCTCAGCCGCTCTTGGCAGCTGGCGAGAACGAGGGGGAGGATGAAGGCAATGATGATGATGATGACGTGTTTGAGGAGGTGACAGACGAGGAGCAAGGGGGAGAGGCGGCGGCGGCGGCGGCAGTGCCGCCCCGCGGCCGCCGGCAATAGATCGGGGTTGCGGATTTGCGCTTCGTCCATTGGACGTGTTTTATATGGACCAAAACTTCACCTCAGCCGTTTGGGTGTTTCGCGGATATCGTATGGTGGGTGTGGTTGTTTCGCGGGTGTGCGGCGCTGCTCGCATTATTCATAGTGCCGAGCTAGTCAGGTCCCAAGTGTGGGACAGGAAGCTTCAGATTTTGCATGGATACTGAGCGAGTGCAGCCGATGCAAACTGCCATGCACGTGACATACGGTATATCAGAATTGTCCACAACTCTGCACCGCAAAACTGGTTGCGCGGCTGTTTGGCTGCGGCTATGTGCTTTGCTTCATCGTGGCGTGAGAGGGTACGGAGACAGAGGGGTCTCAAGCAGGGCAGTAGAAACTGTTTGATACCAGTTTTTGTTAAGAGAGGCGCGCCGGAGAGGCAGGGAGCGAGGCGAGAAACGGAAGCTGCTAGCTGCGGCCTGCGGCAATGCGGAGTGCAAAGGAAAAGACAGGTAGGGGCTTGGCGGGTCTGGCTGGGTTTTAGGGCACGGTTGTAGGGTGTGAGTGCCAGTTTGTTGCTTGGAGAGAGAATAAAGTGCGTGCTGTGCTCGAGGGTGGCAGGCCCACCAGGGCGCGCGACCGCACCAACGCCCCCAATCAGATGGAAAAGCATGCATGCATTTTGTTCTCGTTGCGCCGGAGTTGTGCGAGAGCATGCAAAAGCACCACACACGCACGTATGTTGCTGGGATGTAGAACGAGGATGCATGTTGGGGTTCGGTCTTTCGTAAAACCAGATGCAGCGGTCTATCTACGTGGCCTGAGTGGTGGGGGCCTCCCCTGGTGGGGGCCGTAGGCTGGTGGAGGACGACTGGATGAGTTAGTTCGGATGGTTGCAATGATTATGTTCCCGGGCCATCAGCGCACTTTTATCGACACGAACGGACGCTGACCGGTTGGGTGTGACGGCTTTCCGGTAGTGTTGGTTTTGGCCCTGTCGAGCGGCAGGTAGCGATTCGCAAGGTGCACTGTGTTTCAGAATGGGAGGATCTGTAGGCATTGGCAGCGTCACGTGTCGGGCGGAACAGGGTTTTTTGGGGAGTTACGCAGTTGAGGAAGGTACGCACGTGTGTACTGCACAGTGGGAGATATGACTCGCATACAACGCACAGGATTGGTGTCGAGCTTGGGATGTATGAAGATGTCTGGGCACCAGGCGGCGGGCGGCCGCGGCATGCCCGCTCGCGTACCGTCGGCTAGTCAGGTTTAGCGGCTATCCCTGAGAAGCCGCTGAGGACAGGCGCCAACCAACACTGGCATTTATTAATTTGAAGACATGGAAATGCTGTAGGCATGTGGAGGTGTAAAGCCAAGGCGATAGGCATGCGGCTGGCTGGGCGCAGGCGACGCGGGTGACGGCTTGCCGTCGCTTGAGTTGCAAAAGCTTGTGGGGGGCCCGAGCGAGGCTGACCTGACGACAGGACAGGCCGATAGGGGGCTAGGGGTCTCCTGTGATGGGGGCAGGCGAACCCCAATGCGGCTGTAAATCAATGGCTGCGCAGCGTCTCACTGTCTTACATCCTTATCCCACGCATCGCGTCCTAGCAAGACTAGCGCAGCACATCTACCCTCGCCCAGTCGTCACGGCCGCCATCAACGCGCTGCAACACGCAGCACGCATCAGCACTCATGCACAGTGTTCCCCACGCGCACGCACACAGCGTACGTAGCACAGGGAACGCAGTCCCACGGCCCGCCACCCGGCCGCAGCCGCGCCCCTTTGATCTGTCAGTGACTGCCACGCTCGAGTGCTTCCTCGACTTCGCATTGTCAGTCTTAAAGCATCTCCCATGCTCATTAGCATCCGGTCACAGTACGTACGGTTTCAGGCGTTCATCAGCAGTCGCCGTGCCGCGCGATTGCCGCCCGGACCCAGGCCGCTGCACCCGCGTCCAGCCAGCGCTCCCCCTCCCCTGTTGCTGCCGTCTCCCCGCGCTCCACGGCCCCACTGCCTCCGCCGCCGCCGCCGCCGCCGCCGCCGCCGCCGCCGGCAGCTGCCACGAAGCTGACGGCAACGCCGCGGTCGCTGCTGGCAGTCAGGCGGCCGCCGCCGTCCCAGCGCCTGCGACTCTCGCCGGCCACATGCATAGCGAGGACGCGGGGCCGGCGCCGCTGCTGATGATGTTGATGATGTTGAATGAACCCGAGGGGGGGGGGTGGCAGCAGGGAGGAGATAGGACGGAAGCAAGGATGACAACGGGTTTGTTATGATGGGTAAAAGTGGGTTGGTGTCATCTGGTGGTATCAGGCCTCGTTGGCGTTGCCCAAGGGTGGCGTTGCACCGCGGTGGCACCCCTGGCGTTGTGCGTGCTGGGCGTGCGATGGGACTCATCAGCCACTCAGGCAGGCAGTTGCACAAAGGGGTCACGACGGGCCGAGCGAGGGCCGATCCGCTACCAACCACACACCTCGAAGCTGGGAAAGGAGTGCCCATCAGGCGCAGGCACAGCCCAGAGCGGCGAGCCGGAGTTGCCGCCGCGTGTGTCGCAGTCGTGGTAGGTAGTCAGCATCAGCGGCTCTAGGCTGCTGCTGCTGTTGGTCGCTGCGCCTTCGTCCGCCGCAGGCGCCGGCGAGGTGCCCGGCAGCAGTGCGGGGCCGGGCGGCGGTGGCGGGCGCGGTGTGCGCAGGCGGCAGCGCTGCGTCCACAGCGTGCCGTTGGGTCGGTTGTCGGGGTAGCCGGCAACCTGTGCGTGTGCACATTGCGATTATGTGTGTGTGTTTGTGTGTGTGTGTATGTGTGTATGTGTGTGTGTGAGTATGTGTATGTATATGTGTGCGTGTACATTGTAAGTATGTGTGCGCGTGTGTGTGTGTGTTACAATCAACAACAAAACAAAGCCGCCCGTGTGCGTGTGTGTGTGTGTGTGTGTGTGTGTGTGGACAGCTTACAGGGCATGCATGGCGAACACAACCGGACCGAAAAAATCCCACGCACTCCAACCAGGTGGGCAGCGTGAGAGGGGGAAAGCACAACGCCGGGTGGAAAGCACAACGCCGGGTGGAAAGCACAGCAGCAGCGCACGGCCCTTGCCTGGACCCATGCCGTGCCGCCTCCTCCCCTGCTAGGCCCTGCTGACGACGGCCCAGGCGCACATCCGCCGCCACTGCCGCCATCACTGCCGCTGTCGCTGCCGCTGCCGCCGCTGCCGCCGCTGCCGCCGCCGCCACAGCCCACGTCCATCCAGCCCAGCCGCCGGCCCAGCGGCTCTGCCAGCACCACCACCGCCACATCATACCGCTCCGCCTTTGCTGCTGCAGATGACTCCGCTGCTGCCGACGCGCCGCCTTCACCATCAACACTGCCGTCACCGCTACCGCCGCCGCCGCCGCCGCCGCCGCCACCGCTCCGGCCTCGCCGCTTCCAGCCGTCGGGCACCTCGGCGGCCCGCCACGTCACGCTGCCCTCCGGGTCCCAGTCTCCCGCGCCGTTGCGGCCTGTTTGAGGGCACAGACAAAGAGCAGAAAGACGGCCGGGAGGGGAAGGTGGTGGCAGGTTTTTGCCAAGCAAGGTGCTGGGTTCGTTGACGGCGCCCGCTCCTTTGCTAGACATGATGCAAGCTGCGGAGTAGTGCGTCGTGGCTTGCCAGCATGCTGCGACATCCTGCGACTGTCACCCTGCCTCTCCCTTCCCTTCCCTTCCCTTCCCAACAGTTACAGCACCTGCGCTGAACTCCAGACCCGGCCACCAGATGCGTCGCTCCGGGTCGTACACGCAGTGTGCCACGGTTACCACGTGGCACGGCCCCGCCAGGAATGCCGTACAGCCGTTCCTCAGCTGCCCCACCAGCCGTACAGGGTACGGCGCCGGGCTGCGCACGCGTGTCAGCGCCAGCAGCGACGAGTCGGCGCCGCCACCCCCCTGCTGGGCAGGTGCTGGGGAAGTGGGGGCGTGGGTGCTACTGCGCGGAATTGCGTCGTCGCTACTGCTATTGCTGCTGTTGTCACTGCTGACACTGCGGCGTTTGCCGTCCAATGAGCTGTCAACAGACGGTGAGTGGGCAGCGCGGGGGGCTTTGTCTTCGAGCAGAGCGCGACGCCGAACGGCATTGCTGCTGTGTAGCGAGCCAGATGTGCGGGCCCACACGGTGGCGGGGGCGAGCTGGGAGGAAAGCGCGAGCGCGAGCAGCGCAAGCACCGGCGCTGCCCTTGGCACGTTTCCTCGACAAGACCCGCGGGCCATGCTGAATTCCGCGTCTTTGTGTGCTTTAAAGCAATTACAGACTGTAAGGGGTGCTGAGCGAACTGGTGCGTGCAAGAACAACTCAAGGGCTGAAACTGCTATGAGTAGGGATGGCGACCCTGGCCCTGGCCTAATGAACATGTTCTAGCCATGGTCATGGCCCGAGCGTTCGAGCAAGCTGTCGCCGCTACCCACCCATGCACGCACCTCGGGGGAGGCCACACGTACCCGCAACTGCCTGCGAGGCATGGGACAGCTCCCTGGCTCACCAGGGCAAGAAGGAGCGTCTGGGGAGCTCAGCACACGTCCCGCCCGGCCGCGGGTGGGTTCCTAGTTACAGCAGCATCGCATGCACTCTCCCATCATCAACTACATGCATGCCGAAGCGCGCTGATATGCGAATGCGCAAGTTGATGTCGTCGCTCGGCAGAAGCATAGGAAGCCGGCAAGCGGTCACAAAAGCGCAAAGGGACATGTTACCTGGAAGCCCGTCATAAACGCTGGGAACCGGACAGTGTTCTAGCGTTTATATTGGGCTGGCCGGGGTTGTTGGGCTGGTGTGCGGCAGGTAACACGCACGCTGGAATGACTCTGGTACAGCCTTGAAGGCATGGCTTGGAGAAAGAACTTTTTGGAACGAGCACGGCTGCTTGCAAGAAGAGCGGAAGCATGACCGTTTGGGAATGCGTTCGCAAACAGATTCCACCTGTGTAGAACGTGGTGCACGACAGCGCGGGTAAAGCCGTGGCCGTTCGCCTACTAGCTAGCGTTGGAAGCCAACAGAGAAGCGAGGATCAGAGACGAATTCGAGGCGCCATTGTGTTGCAAGAGTTGGAAGGGTGACTTGCACTCTGTAATCCGACTCTTGAGCTTGGACCCCTGAGAGCTATCTACACTCGGGTGATCAATCCGTTATCTATATAAGCCGTACATCCCGTATTGACCCTGCAAACGCAGATTGCTGTACATACGACGGGTACTACACCATGCCTACCTAACATCCACCATGCCAAACACCGTCTATGACACGTTTCGTCCGCCTGACGCCATCCGGTGCGACACTCACAAAAATGCCATACATGGGCAAGCAGTGCTAAGCAAAAACGCCCGTAGGCTACAGTTTTCACGCAAAGGATAAGCTTTGGCAGACGCGTAGGGGTCGCGGTGAGTTCATGCAGCTTTTCGCAGCCTTAAGGCCCCACACCACGCAATGCGCCACCGCCTGTTACTGCCAGGCCGTGGATGTCAACGGCCCGAGCGCACCGCAACCCAGAATCGGGCGGCCGGCCGCCTGCTTCTTAGGCGATCTCGGTCACCTTGCCGGTGGCCAGGTCGTACACGCCGCCCACGATCTTGAGCTTGCCCTCCTTCACGAGCCCCTGCAGCACGGGCGACACCTGCATGCGCAAGAGGGGCCGGGTGCGCACAACACAATCAGCGGCGACACAAAGAGACCTATTCAGTCGCTCACGGGCATGCGTGCGGACTCTCTGGGTGCCGTACAGCCAGGTTGTCCAACACGCCCAGTGCACCGACAGAGGGCCGGCGGCAACGTCTTCTGCCAGCACCCGGGAACGGCGCTGCTATCTCCCCCCTCTTGTTACCCAGGCCCATTGCGGGTACTTACAACCCCCCTCTTGTTACCCAGGCCGGCTCACCTTGAGCTGCTCCATCTGGACCTTGACGTTCTCGGCAATGGCACCGTCAACGTCGCCAGCCTGAGCCTTCTTGCAGGCCGGGCTGATGCTGTGGGTCGGGAAGCAACCGCCACACACAACATGATCGTCACGCAACCGTTTTAGGGAAGGACACGCAAGAGCCCCGGTCCCACTGCTAGATCCACTTGAAGATGCACACAGGCAGCAGCGCTCCCCGCCCTTTGCACACAAACGCACCTGTAGTAGAGAGAGGAGATGACGCCAGGCACGGCGGCGCCGTTCATGGTGGCCGCCACGGCGCCGCAAGCGCTGTGGCCCAGCACCATGAGCACCTTGGAGCCCAGGACGGCCGTGCCGAACTCCAGCGACGCCGTGATCTCGTTGGTCACGATGTTGCCGGCCACGCGCGTCACGAACACGTCACCGAAGCTGCAGATCCGGCAGCAGCAGCACGGAGCGGTCAGCAGGCGTGTGCAATTGCAGCCCACCGTGGCCCTGCCCCATCCCACATCCCGGCCCACCTCGCAGCCCGCCTCGCGCCCACCCACGGCGCCCGCCCAGCTGCGCACGTCCACTCACCCCTGGTCGAAGATGATCTCGACAGGCACGCGCGAGTCGGCGCAGGACAGGAAGGCGGCGAAGGGCTTCTGGCCCGCGGCGGTGGCCTTGACGCGGTCCAGGTTGCGCGTGGGGTGCGAGTCGTGCGGCTTGTTGTTCACGAAGCGCTGCAAGCGGGGGAACGGCCGCAGCAGGGATGGGGGACGGACTTAATGCGACATCTCGGCACCCCGCCACCGCGCCCCGGCCGACCTAATTACGCTGCATGGGAGGCATGCGGTGGCAGACACGTTGGCGGATCCACGCACGCACGCACACCAACAGGGACTTGCGCCAGCCACCCCCAGCAAAGCCAACCAACCAACACACGGTGCCAGGCAGGCCTGAGCGACCCTCCTGCGCCACCGACCTTGTTGCCCTCGCGAAGGTACTCCAGGGCCTGGTCGGGGTCCGAGGGCGGGTTGGGGTGGGCGTGGAGGTGGCGCATCGGCATGCACGCGCCCATGCACGCCACGCGGCCGCAGCGGCAGCTGCAGCCCTTGTTAACAGCCTGAGGAAGCAGGGGCGGGGCGATGCGAGGTTGGTGTCACCAGCAGCGCTGCAGTCCATGCGGCATGTGTGCGTGTGCGGCGTGCATGCAAAATCAAAAACGCTTGCTGCTGCTTGCTCACCGAGGCGCCGCCCAGGGCGGCCGCGCGCTGCGCGAGCAGCGCCGAGCCGGTGCCCATCATGGCCGAGGCCTCGCCAGCCTGGCTGCGACCGAGGGTCGCGAACATGCGCAGAGCGGTAGCGACATTCCGCGACGACATGGCTGCAGGTGCTGCTGTTGCTGCTTCGAGAAGACAGGTATGGCAGTGCAAATTGCTGAAGCGAAGTAAGTTCGCGAGGCAAGTCGCAAGTTAGTCGTTTGATTTTCCTGAGGTAGGAGCGGCTTATAAACACTAAGGGCGCATTCCACCGATACGTAGAAATTCGTGGCGAGTTCCACCAACGCCAATCTCCAACCCGCCAACGCCCTGACCCGGCGTGTTGCTGGCATGTGTAATTTACGAGTGCAAACTGCGGGCGCGATACGACGAATGCATCAGGGGTTTGGGGAGTTCAACCCGGCGGTTGCGGTAAAACCCTGAAACCTGCAACCGCCTGGATTCGGGCCCCCGAACGGGCTTGGTCTCTTGGAATTTTGAAGTGGCCCGCGCGAACCTGAAGGCGAGAATATAGACCTATATTTAATACACTCTACTAAGTCTGGCGTGCCGGGCGACCGTAGGAGCGAGCTCCGAAGCTTGGCCAACATCCATCGTCGACATGCCGTCCTGCACAGCCGAGATCACATGCAAGTTCTGCGGGGTTGAAGCACTGGCACGGGCAGTCTGGCCCAGCAGCTTCGCGGTAGAGGGGGTCTCGTTGGCCTCGAAGTTAGCACACACCACCACGGAACCATCCTCACCCGCGCTGCGAGCGCCGCCCCAACTTGCGCTCGCCCCGACCCCACAAAATTGGTTGTAGCAAATGTCCGGCCAGAATTCTAACCTTATGGGAGGGAAGCTTGCACAACCCTACACATGATCATTGCCAGCGTGTTAAAATCACAGTCCGAGTGTGTCCCGGGTGCCGCACGGCCCTTTCCGTGCGGGGGGTCTTGGGGGCGGGTAGGGGGATTCCCCGACGCCAAACTTGTCCCCCCCGAATCCCCCACGCCCCAGTCCCTCTGACTCGCTGGTTGGCTGGCAGGGCCTCAGAATATTCCGTATGGTATTTAGGTACATAATGTTACAACGAAATGTATCCCGGCGCAAAATGCGAGGCTCTGCCAACCGGCATTTTTGTGACCGAGGTCCCTTGACAGTTGACAAGTCATTTTACCAGCACCTGTCCTTTGCCGTGTATTCGACGTTTGAAGCTTAATGGACTGACTCTGCGGACAGGAGGCTCTCGTGCACACATGCTGCACATTCCGCTGCATGTCGCGAGGTTTGGTCTTTTTGGACGGAACGGCGTGTATGGGCACACCCCCAAGCGAACCCGGCTTGCCCAGGTGTCTCTCTGGCTGCAGTGGCTGGATCACCAAGACCCGCCCACATCGACCTGAGGCGAGCGCAGACCGCCCACCCACTTTGACCAGCAAGTCAATACTGCACAGACGGAGGGACTGGGCGCGTGGGGGACTCAGGGGGGACAAGTTTGGCGTCAGGGAATCCCCCTACCCGCCCCCAAGACCCCCCGCACGGAAAGGGCTGTGCGGCACCCGGGACACACTCGGACTGTTTTTAAACACGCTGGCAAGGATCATGTAGGGTTGTGCAAGCCTCCCTCCCATAAGGTCAGAATTCTGGCCGGACATTGCTACAACCAATTTTGTGGGGTCGAGGCGAGCGCGAGTTGGGGCGGCGCTCGCAGCGCGGGTGAGGATGGTTCCGTGGTGGTGTGTGCTAACTTCGAGGCCAACGAGACCCCCTCTACCGCGAAGCTGCTGGGCCAGACTGCCCGTGCCAGTGCTTCAACCCCGCAGAACTTGCATGTGATCTCGGCTGTGCAGGACGGCATGTCGACGATGGATGTTGGCCAAGCTTCGGAGCTCGCTCCTACGGTCGCCCGGCACGCCAGACTTAGTAGAGTGTATTAAATATAGGTCTATATTCTCGCCTTCAGGTTCGCGCGGGCCACTTCAAAATTCCAAGAGACCAAGCCCGTTCGGGGGCCCGAATCCAGGCGGTTGCAGGTTTCAGGGTTTTACCGCAACCGCCGGGTTGAACTCCCCAAACCCCTGATGCATTCGTCGTATCGCGCCCGCAGTTTGCACTCGTAAATTACACATGCCAGCAACACGCCGGGTCAGGGCGTTGGCGGGTTGGAGATTGGCGTTGGTGGAACTCGCCACGAATTTCTACGTATCGGTGGAATGCGCCCTTAGTGTTTATAAGCCGCTCCTACCTCAGGAAAATCAAACGACTAACTTGCGACTTGCCTCGCGAACTTACTTCGCTTCAGCAATTTGCACTGCCATACCTGTCTTCTCGAAGCAGCAACAGCAGCACCTGCAGCCATGTCGTCGCGGAATGTCGCTACCGCTCTGCGCATGTTCGCGACCCTCGGTCGCAGCCAGGCTGGCGAGGCCTCGGCCATGATGGGCACCGGCTCGGCGCTGCTCGCGCAGCGCGCGGCCGCCCTGGGCGGCGCCTCGGTGAGCAAGCAGCAGCAAGCGTTTTTGATTTTGCATGCACGCCGCATATGCACACATGCCGCATGGACTGCAGCGCTGCTCGTGACACCAACCTCGCATCACCCCGCCCCTGCTTCCTCAGGCTGTCAACAAGGGCTGCGCCTGCCGCTGCGGCCGCGTGGCGTGCATGGGCGCGTGCATGCCGATGCGCCACCTCCACGCCCACCCCAACCCGCCCTCGGACCCCGACCAGGCCCTGGAGTACCTTCGCGAGGGCAACAAGGTCGGTGGCGCAGGAGGGTCGCTCAGGCCTGCCTGGCACCGTGTGTTGGTTGGTTGGCTTTGCTGGGGGTGGCTGGCGCAAGTCCCTGTTGGTGTGCGTGCGTGCGTGGATCCGCCCACGTGTCTGCCGCCGCACGCCTGCCATGCAGCGTAATTAGGTCGGCCGGGGCGCGGTGGCGGGGTGCCGAGATGTCGCATTAAGTCTGTTCCCCACCCCTGCTGCGGCCGTTCCCCCCCTGCAGCGCTTCGTGAACAACAAGCCGCACGACTCGCACCCCACGCGCAACCTGGACCGCGTCAAGGCTACCGCCGCGGGCCAGAAGCCCTTCGCCGCCTTCCTGTCCTGCGCCGACTCGCGCGTGCCTGTCGAGATCATCTTCGACCAGGGGTGAGTGGACGTGGCGGGCAGCTGGGCGGGTGCCGTGGGTGGGCGCGAGGCGGGCTGCGAGGTGGGCCGGGATGTGGGATGGGGCAGGGCCACGGTGGGCTGCAATTGCACACGCCTGCTGACCGCTCCGTGCTGCTGCTGCCGGATCTTGCAGCTTCGGTGACGTGTTCGTGACGCGCGTGGCCGGCAACATCGTGACCAACGAGATCACGGCGTCGCTGGAGTTCGGCACGGCCGTCCTGGGCTCCAAGGTGCTTATGGTGCTGGGCCACAGCGCTTGCGGCGCCGTGGCGGCCACCATGAACGGCGCCGCCGTGCCTGGCGTCATCTCCTCTCTCTACTACAGGTGCGGTTGTGTGCTAAGGGGCGGGGGGCGCTGCTGCCGGTGCATCGTCAAGCGGGTCTAGCAGTGGACGGCGCGAGTGGGACCGGGGCTCTTGCGTGTCCTTCCCGATAACGGTATTGTGACGATCATGTTGTGTGTGGCGGTTGCTTCCCGACCCACAGCATCAGCCCGGCCTGCAAGAAGGCTCAGGCTGGCGACGTTGACGGTGCCATTGCCGAGAACGTCAAGGTCCAGATGGAGCAGCTCAAGGTGAGCCGGCCTGGGTAACATGAGGGGGGTTGTAAGTACCCGCAATGGGCCTGGGTAACAAGAGGGGGGAGATAGCAGCGCCGTTCCCGGGTGCTGGCAGAAGACGTTGCCGCCGGCCCTCTGTCGGTGCACTGGGCGTGTTGGACAACCTGGCTGTACGGCACCCAGAGAGTCCGCACGCATGCCCGTGAGCGACTGAATTGGTCTCTTTGTGTCGCCGCTGATTGTGTTGTGCGCACCCGGCCCCTCTTGCGCATGCAGGTGTCGCCCGTGCTGCAGGGGCTTGTGAAGGAGGGCAAGCTCAAGATCGTGGGCGGCGTGTACGATCTCGCCACCGGCAAGGTGACCGAGATTGCCTAAGAAGCAGGCGGCCGGCCGCTAGATGCTGGGCTGCAGTGCCCTCGGGCCGTTGACATCCACGGCCTGGCAGTAACAGGCGGTGGCGCATTGCGTGGTGTGGGGCCTGAAGGCTGCGAAAAGCTGCATGAACTCACCGCGACCCCTACGCGTCTGCCAAAGCTTATCTTATGTGTGAAATACTGTAGCCTACGGGCGTTTTTGCTTAGCACTGCTTGCCCACGTATGGCATTTTTGTGAGTGTCGCACCGGATGGCGTCAGGCGGACGAAACGTGTCATAGACGGTGTTTGACATGGTGGATGTTTGGCTTGGTACATACTCGTCGGATGTACAGCATTTTGCATTGCGGGGTCAATACGGGGTGAACAGTATAGATAACGGATTGATCACCCGAGTGTAGATAGCTCTCAGGCGCCCTGACCTCAAGAGTCGGATTACAGAGTGCGCGTCACCCTTCCAACTCTTGTAACATTATGGCGCCTCGAATTCGTCTCTTATCCTCGCTTCTCTATTGGCTTCCAACGCTAGTAGGTCCGCTCTGGTTGATCCACCGAGCGTCCATGCATGGGCATGACGTCGCCCATGGAGCACGCCGTACTACCCGGACGCGCCTTGCAACCCCCGCGCTGTCCTCCGTTCGTGGCGCATTTCGTGGCCGTTGCTGAGTCAGAACCTGATGACTACTATTACTCAGACTTCGGTGCCTGTCAATTCCTTCGCAGTTAGCATCTCGCGCAGCGTGCTGCCAGCCCAGCCGCGGTCTACCTCCAGCCATCCAAAATCTGCAGCAGGGCGTTCATGGCTTCAATGGCCTGAATAACTGTGGTTGGCAACATATCGTGGGCGGCAGCGGCCAGCCAGTGCCAGCCACTGCCGCAGCCGTTTCTAGCACCCGCAGCCCAGCCCTTGGTACGGCCCCGATCGCACCTCAGCCCCCCAAGCCCCCCACTCGCAACATCTCCGCGGCCGCCCACCAAGAGTACGCGCAGTGGTACAGGTACCCAACTTGCGTCAATATCCGCGTTTCACTACAGTCTGGCAGCTTCTCTAATGCTTTCCGTACAACCAGGTATCCAACTGTGAATCTGTTATTCCAGCGTGGCTCACAACTTGCACCCGCCGGCGCCGCACGCAACTGTCCGCTCCCAGCCGCACCGTGTGGCAACAGCCAGCCACGCACGCTCGACTTCAGCCCCCAGCGCAGCTTCCCAGCCGTCCGCCTGCGCAACTACCCGCCCCCAAGTGAAATGGCGTCGCTACTGCTGCTGCTGCTGTTGTCACTGCTGCCACTGCCGCCTTTGACGTGTAATGAGCTGTCAAGAGAGGGTGAGTGGGCAGCGCGGGGGGCTGTGTCTTCAAGCAGAGCGCGACGCCGAACGGCATTGCTGCTGTGTAGCGAGTCAGATGTGCGGGCCCACACGGTGGCGGGGGCGAGCTGGGAGGAAAGCGCGAACGCGAGCAGCGCAAGCACCGGCGCTGCCCTTGGCGCTGCTGGCGGGGTGCGGCCACGTTCTCGACAAGACCCGCGGGCCATGCCGAATTCCGCGTCTTTGTGTGCTTCAAAGCAATCACAGAATGTAAGGGGTGCTGAGCGAACACTTGGCGGCGAGCGGTTTAGACGAGACGAGTGTTGCACTTGCATGCGCGTCTCATTTTTGGCAGCTTCAATTCCGGTTTACACATATTTCATTACGCTATACACGTACTCTACATACCAAGCGTAGTACTTGAGCAAGTGCTTGCAACTCCAGAAAGATGCTTTCGACCATCGGCCGGTCCGCTCGCAGCGGCCAGTACCTGCTCCGGACGCTCAATGCGGCAACTACAGTGACGCAAACCTGCAGCGCGGGCTTCGCGACAGCCGGTGCGCGCAAGCTTGGCGCGAGGCACCGACACATCGCACAACTTGCTTGGCCCGGAGCTCACGTATTGGTTATACTTGGCGCGGCTTGCACAGGTGCTCCTGACCGTGTGGTGGAGGTGACCAGCGACCAGGACTTCTCAGCTAAGCTGGCGGATGTCGCAGGTGCGGAAGTGCCGTGCATGGCCACTTGGGACAGGCCCAGAGGCAGGCGCTTCTTTCGTGACTAGCACAGCAGTGGGTACAAGGGCGTATCCCGGCGGTGGTTGCTGATGTCTCCCCTCTGTGGGAGCTGACGCGGCAGGGCACGGCAGGGGGGCTGCGCGTGTCTGGGCGTGTCTGGGCGTGGGCTGGGCCCGGGAGTCTCACCTACCTTTCGCCGCGCTTCTTTCTCCATGTCATATGAGCAACACAGGC
The DNA here is from genome assembly GCF_000002595.2 of Chlamydomonas reinhardtii. NCBI lineage: Eukaryota > Viridiplantae > Chlorophyta > Chlorophyceae > Chlamydomonadales > Chlamydomonadaceae > Chlamydomonas > Chlamydomonas reinhardtii. The sequence continues at coordinate 766,227 of NC_057008.1, read as the reverse complement.
AGCGGTTCGCTCATGATATGCGACTTCACAGCCAAGTGGTGCGGGCCCTGCCGCATGGTGCGTGCCAGGCGTGTGTGCGTGTGCATGTGCGTTTGTGTACGTGCATGTACGCTCACGTACGGGGAGCGGCCGGGGCCGGCACCAGTGCTGGGGTTGGAATCAGGGGTCGGGGCCGTCGGTCGCTCGGACGGAGGGGCCTCACCCATGCCAGGCGACCAGCAATGCTACGCCACGATGCGTGCCGTCACTGCGGCTCAGTGTGTGCCGTATTACGTCTCGCACAGCGGGTTTTGCGGGCAGGGCAGGAGTCCAGTGCTTGCTCTTCGGCGCGTGTCCGCGTCTTCCGCGCGTGCCGCATGTCACTAGCTTTTTCGCGCAGAGCTTCACACACCTGTGGCGACTCTTCAGATCCGTCGCCTCCCCTTACATCTTGTTGTGCGTGTTTCTCTGCCAAAATTTGATCCCACAGATTGCGCCGGTGTTCAGCTCCCTCTCCAACAAGTACACAGACGTGAGTGGTGGAGCGTGGAGCCCAGTCGCCAGACGGTGGCGGGGCCTGACGGGTTCGCGTATTTGGCACGTTGCCACGGGTTGCAAACGGAGCGGGTCGGTTGCTATCTGAGAGAGAGGGGCGGCGCCGACAGGCTATAAGCCAGGCGCCAGGAGCCGAAGGGGTGGGAAAGGAATACAATATTGTTTTCCTTTGTGATGCCGCAGGTGACGTTTGTGAAGATTGACATTGACAACACCGCGCTGGGGAACACTGTCAACGACCACAGCATTACGGGCGTGGTGGGTGGTGGGGGTGGCGAGTGGCGGGTGGGGAGCTGTGGTTGGAGAGTTGTGGGTGGGGAAAGATACCACCGTGTAGGCGTATACGTAGTGCATGAGCACGCCTGAGGACGCTCTGGTCAGTCAGCGGTCGTGCCGTATTCAGCCCACCCTCCTCCACGTGCGGTACGCACAACCCCTTCTCCATGCTTGTGCCCCTCCGCCACCAACATGCCCCCGCAGCCCACGTTTGTCTACTACAAGGGCGGACGACGCGTGGAGAGCTTCAGCGGCGCCCGAGCCGACATGCTGGAGAGCCTCATTCAGAAGCACGCAAAGTAGTTAGCAACATAGTGGAGAAGCTTAGGAGCAGCTTCGGAGTAATGAGCTAAATGTGCGGGCGCATGGCGCAGAGGCGTGTTGTGTCGAGGCAGGTATTTCTGGGCGTGAATGTGGTGTCTGAGCATGTGGCGTGTACCGATGGAACGCCAGCAGTGTCTGGTGTCGTTGTGTCTGGTGTGGTTGTGTGCAGCTGCTAGCAGGCCAGAATGAGAGGAGAGCGTTGGCGCTGACGGAAATGTGGAATTCAAGGCTTAGGCAGGGGTGGGGTCGGGTGGAGACGCGGGCAATGTGATGGAGACGGACGTAGATTTGGAGGTGGGGGCGTCCCAGTTACAGCGCCGCAATGGGCACCAGTTGGGGTGTTCAGATTTCAAGGGATGTTGCGTTTATGAATGGCCCTCGTTCCTGGCCCGTAGCCACGGTCTGGAGGGTGGATTGCTGCGGCTCCTGAAGTGCAGCAGTGGTGTTGCGGGTCCCATCTACTTACTGCACATGAGTTATGGAAACTTGCACATGGGTCATGCGAGCTATGCGTGTTACGGTGTTGCAGCAGGTGGGACAGGGCCTGCATGTCATTGGCTCGGCATCAGTGTGTGGGCACGTGATGATGTATGGGGCAGGGCAAGGTTTGACCAGCTCAGGGGATGAACGCCGGCTCTGGATGTGGGGCTGTGAGTGGCTGTAAGGGCACGTCCGCAACCATGACCCGATCCTGTATGGTATAGGCCTTTTCGGTTGCTGCGGCTATGCCCCACCATCTGTTAACCTCTTGCGGGCATTCTTTCTCCGTCATCACGTGCGGTAAAGGCCCACCCACGCATGCACCGTGGCCCGTGGGCCATCCTCGGGTTGCCTGACATCCGGCCGCCGCCGGGCACAGAATGGGGCACAACACACCCTCAGCACAACACCGATTCTGCTCACAGCGAATGGGATGAGACAAAGCAAAACCATACAACTGCAACCTCATTAGCCTCTATAGCCTTTAGAGCATGGCTGCACCTGATCTCTCATGATCGCGGTGGTGTTGGGTGTGGGGGCGGGGCTGGTGGATGGAGGAGGAGAGGGAGCGGTTCCGGATTGCAAATCACATGCCATCACTGTCATCACGCCGTCCGGCCTGGGGTCGTGATGTGAAGAGCGGCTGTCAGACCTGCGGCCTGCTCAGTGTTAGCCCCCTTACACCGTTCCGGTTACCGCCTGTCCTACCTAGGAGCACATCACGGACCTGCTAGGAGTAGACCAAACAGATTGTTGCTTCGTGTCGTCGAAGCGTGTGGGAACGCGGACCCAGGTCGTCTGGGCACTGACAGTCCGCTAGCGTGGGGCGCAGTTAGTTACACAGTACGGCGCCAAGTCATTGCTACGCCTGCCCACGTTCCACATCACCCCGTGTGAAGCCCATTACCGGTAACCCCAGCTGCGACGGCCACAGCGGCGGCAGCGCACCTACTTTTCCGTCCCTCTCCTCATCCCGGCAAATGCAAGTATGTGATCAAACGCTGCCAACGTACGGCCTCCCTGACTTGAGCATCTCTAGCCTTCTGACCCTCGAAACTCAGCAAGAGCGCGGCCGTCCTTGCATGAGCAAAAAAGAGAAACAGAGTCCGTCGACTAGCACACGCTCATTCAGCTCGACTCTATCAGCAACTTCGTCTTATTCTCAGAATTCTTAAAAGCGGCTCCAAACGCTCTCAAGCCCGCTACTTCAGCCTGTGTTGCTGAATCTCTTGCCACTGGGCACTCACGCCTGCTCATCACGTTTTTCTACTTATTGCCACGCCCCGGACCCCCGTCAACCAGGCAGCGTCCTGGGCGACGGCAGGAGCCAGCAACAACTCATGCCTGCAGTCATTATGATGCGACACAGATGATGGGCGTCTGTGTCCGTGCCGTAACAGACACGCAGCTGATTTCTCTCTCGGGTCCCGACACCCTCTCAATACGGCGCATTGAAGGCAAACGTAAACCAGGAACTCAAACAGGTCACCTCACATCCAATCCAGGTGCCCGCAAACAAGAAACACACGCGCCCCGCGCACCCATGCGCACTTGCATGGCAGACAACACACCACAACTGTTACAAATCCTGTTATCGGCTCACCTTCAACGCAAACCCAACCTTTCACCCGCATTCGTCCGCAAACACACACATTCACAAATATGAGCGGGGCGAGGCATCGACCTCTAGATGACACCCGCACAACACACACTGCGCTGGCAAAGACGCGCTCATCTCATGTACACACCTCTATCTAGCCACCTTCAGTAATACTTCGGCAAACCGGGGAACACGAGTACGGTATGCACATCGGATGCGCGTTACGTGTCAGTGTTTTTGAGTTGAAATGACATCCTCTCCGTCGGCGCGGTGGGGTTGACCCCGACACATGCGCCGTTCCAAACAATCACCTTGTGGGCCGCGGCTCTCCCGAGCGTCACAGCTGTCATTGACACTCGGCAGGTCTCTCTGCAAATTGCTTGTGCCGCAAAAGAGCAGCCGTAACAAGCACGCACAGTTATCCCGTCGCTCGGTTGAAGTTTGCAGCAGTGCGCACTCATTTGGCGAGCACGGTGCGTCAAAACGTGTGCCCATCACTCCGCTCCAGCTCCGTTTATCCCACAGCCCCGCCGCACCGCGCGTGGACTCGGCCGGCCGCTCCCGCCTCCTCTGCTTTCGCCTGCGGCCTCCCACTCCAAGCTCCCAACGGCGACGTCCGCCTGGCTAGCAACTTGGCGTGACGTCTGGCCTGGCTAGTTTGGCGTAACGCCTGGCTAGCCTTCTGGCGTGACGCCTGGCTAGCCTGCTGGCGTGACGCCTGGCTAGCCTTCTGGCGTGACGCCTGGCCCCGCCGCACACACACGGCCCCCCATACCCCATAACCCATACGCGTGGCCCGCGCCTGGGCACTTCCCTCCGGCCGCGGGCCCCTGCCCGCTCGCCCCCATCCCCTCCCGCCGCCTCCTCTCACAGCACGCGAGTGTTGTAGGAGCGGCAGTGCGGGCAGGAGTGGTACACGAAGTGGAAGGGCGCGAAGCCCATTTTGCCGCAGTCGTTGCACAGCACCTGAGGCAGCACGTGAGGAGGGCACACGTAAGAAAAGCGTAGCGGTGGAGTTAGCACTCGTTGATTTAATCAGTAGCTGTAGCCAGGGGAGGGGGAGAGCACAGTGTTGATCCGCAAGCGACCCCCCTACGACCGGCCACACCAGCCCCTCCCCAGCGCCGCCCCACCGCCGCCCCACCAGGCCGCCCCACGCCACCCACACAAGCCCCTCCCCACAGCCCCTTCCCACCGCCGCCCCACTGCCGCCCCAGCGCCGCCGCCCACGCCGCACACACCACGCAGTAGCCCCACGCACGCACGCACCTGCTGCATGCGTCCCGAGTACTCGGGCGGCAGCCGCTCCGCCGCCAGCAGCGAGTCAAGCATCTGGGCGGCGATGGAGGGGGAGGGGGGGGGCGGAAAGGCGGGTTGTAAATACCAGCCCAAACTGAACCAAACCAAGCTAAGGGGGTTACATTCATGATTAATTTGGGAGTAGCGGAGTTGTAGCCAGGCACATTGAAGAGCGTCAGCCAGACAGTCATACAGTCGGCGAGTCAAGCAGCTGCAGACGCCAACCCTGACGGGCAAGGCAACCAGGCTGCGCCGCAGCCAGGAATAATGCGCCAAGTGCGGATGTCTGGCAGAGAAAGACTCGCAACTGGCCTGCTCCCACACATGCGTACCGCGCCGCCCGCCACAACCGCCAGCACATCGTTGTACTCAGCATTGACTCCCACTCCCAAGCAACACACACGCAACCCCGCGCCTCTCTGGCCCCCCAAAAGCTCGCAGACACGATCCCCGCCCCTGTACCCCGCCCCCGCAGCCCCGCACCTGGAAGTAGACGGACATGTCACCCACGGACTTGCAGCACAGCGGGCAGGTGTAGTTGTAGCGGGTGTAGGTGGAGAAGCAGGTGCTGTGCATGAAGTGCCCGCACGGCAGCTCCTGCGCGGCGGCGGGGCAGGGGCATATTCATGATTAATTAAGAAGTGAAGGCGTAGGGGGAAGCCGTTCAGGTGCAGGACAGAGTTATCAAATCACAGATATAAAGTGCCGGCAGTATGAAGGGGGAAGGCAGGTGGTAGTGGTGTGGGAGGTTCGGGACACGGCTCAGGTTATCGTGTCCTGCATCCTCGTGCCCCTTGTTTGCTTACTGTGAATGGACGCCACACACCCCGTTCCCACCCCACCCCGCGGCACCCCGTCCCCCATCCCTCCCCGCCTCCTTCCCCCAACCCACACCTTTCACACCTCCTCCTTTCCCGCTCTTCCGCATTGGGTTCAATTCCGTTTGCGCGTGTATCTACACACACCCCAGTGCATCCTGTACCGCATTTCCAACCATCTTTGCAAACCCCTCCCCCTCTCCCTCTCCCTCCACTCTGTTGTCAAGCATCGGCCACGCTCTCCTCCTCGCTCTATTGCATTGGGTTTGGTTTAGTTTGGGCTGGTATCTACAACCCCCCGCCGCACCTTGATGGGCTGGCTGCTGTCAAACAGCGCCTCATGGCACACGGGGCAGTTGCCCTCGATGCACTTCTCGCGGCACTTGTGGCTGCTGAACAGCGACAAGCTCATGCAGGCGTTGCAGTTCATGCAGTGGAAGAAGTCCACGCCCAGACCGCGGCCGCGCCTGTAGGGCGGGAAGGGGGGAGGCGTGGGGGAGGCGTGGGGAGGGGAGGGTTACAGTCATGACTAGTTAAGGAAACGGTAGGGAGGGGGTTGCACGATTAAAAATATGGGGAACAGGATACAAGCAGGGGTAGTAAAAGTTGAAGGGGAGCCGGCAATCAAAGAGGCCGCGACAAGGGCCTCCCGTCCAAGGCGCGGTGAGTGCGAAACAACCTGCTTAGTTTCCTGGTCTGGGTCCGACTGCCAGCCTCACCCCAATACGCCACCCCGCCCCGCCCCGGCCCGCCCGCCCCCAACCTCAACCCCCCGCCCAACTCCCCGCCCAACCCCCCGCCCCAAACCCCAGCCCCAAACCCCAACGCCAGCCCCTCACACCTGCACACGTTGCAGAAGGGGCAGTGGTAGATGTCCTTGCCGGGCTCGTCATCGAAGAGGTGGCAGATGTTGCAGTAGTAGCGCGCCATGTTGGCGGCGCAGGCGCGGCAGGCGGCCGCCACGGGCTGCCGCTCGCCGCAGGACATGCAGCGCATCTCGCTGACGGCGTAGCGGTCCATGCGGTGGTCAGCTGCCTCGTCGTGGCACAGCCTGGGGGTGGGAGGTGAGGAGGGGGAGGTTGGGAGGAGGTGGGGGTGGGGAGGTGAGGAGGTGGTGGGGGTTGCAGGAATGTTTGGAAAAGCGGGTGGGTGGGGTTGCATTCATGATTAGTTAAGGAGCTACATACCAGCCCAAAGTAAACCCTAGCAAGGAACAGTAGTGGGCGGGTGGTGGCGGGTGGTGGCGGTGTAACGGTGGTTGGGTTTACAGACTGCGCGGTATGTACCCATTGCACCGGCTGTCCTTCCGAAAGCCACGACCAGCTTTCTCTCGCCCACCCCCGCGCCCTTCCGGGCCCCACACCTCCTGGGCCTATATACAGCGTGTTGTGACCGCGCCCCTCCCCCACCCACTCCCATATAACTACCGCCCCCATCCCCTGTCGCCTCTGCCTGTTGCTCCGCTGGTTTGATTTAGTCTCGGCTGTTGTTTACAACCCCCCATCTCCCAAACTCCCCAACTCCTCACCTGCAGGTGTACACGCCGCCGCAGCAGGGCGCCACCAGTTGACACTTGCGCTGGTAGTGGCCGCAGCCCAGCACCCCGCCCGCCGCGTCGTGCCACGTCTGGTGCAGCTGCCGAGCGGCAGTAGCACCAGCGGCGGCTGTAGCAGTGGCTGCAGCAGCGGCGGCTGTAGCAGTGGCTGCAGCAGGCGAGACAGTCGCGGCGGCGGCGGCGGCGGCGGCGGCGGCGGCCTCCGGCGCCGCAGGCGTGCCGTGACCGCACGTGGCGCCGGCGGCGCCGCTGCTCATGATGCTGCTGCTACTGCCGGCAACCGCGCCGGCGCCGAAGGTGCTGCTGCTGCTGCTACAGCCGCCTGCGGCGGCGCTGCTGCTGCTGCTGCTGCCGTGGGACTCGCACATGCGGCGCTGCTGCGCGACGATGTACTTGGACACCATGATGTTCTGGAGGGGGCGGGGTGCGGCGCGGCAGGTTGGGGTGGAGTAGAGTGGAATATAACGGCAATCACGTTGGGTACCGTGACACAGGTTGCACTACCCTCAGTCAAGTCCCGGCTACCTGGCGACTTCCTTTCGTCCCGCCGGAAGCCAAAGGCCTAAACCGTGGGCCTAAACCCTGCGCCTGCCCCTGCCCCTGCCCCTGCCCCTGCCCCTGCCCCTGCCCCTGCCCCTGCCCCCGCCCCGCCCCGCCCAGCCCGTGTCTCAGCCCCCTCCTGTCCCGCCCCGCCCCGCTTCGGCCCTCCCCGTCCTCCTCCTCCCCCACCTCCCCAAACACATACAACACACACATTTTTTTGACACACACACACACGGGCTTTCGTTTCGTTTGTTAACACACACACACACGCGCGCACCCGCACCCGCACACACACACACACACACACACACACACACACACACACACACACACACACACACACACACACACACCTGCATGAGGTAGGCCTTGCGCTCCGGCTCCAGTGTGGGGTCGTTGGACACGCGGTGTATGGCCGCCTCCAGCTGCTGCTGGTTCATGCGGAAGATGTCCTCCCAGCCAGGACGGAACGAGGAGCCCGACGCAGAGGCGGAGGCGCCTGCGCCCGCGCCTGCGGCGCCGGCGGAGGGCGTGTGCGGCGGCAGCGGCGGCGTGGCACAGGACGGCCGCGTCGCGGGCGCAGTCGGTGAGGTTGGTGCGGCTGCGGCTGACGCTGCCGCGGCTGCGATTGAGCGCGGCGCCGCTGGCGCTGTCCCCGCTCCCGTTCCCGTTCCTGCGGTCGGGCCGGCGCTTGACCCCGGAGCCTCTGCCCCCGCCCCCGCGCCCGCCCCTGCGCCCGCCCCCGCCAGGTACTCGGCCACGTGCTGAAGCGGCTGCTGCTGCGAGTGGCTCAGCCGCGGCAGCGGCCCCTGATGCTGCTGCTGCTGGCCCTGCTGATGCTGCTGCCCTTGCCCCGGGTACCCCTGGTACTGGTGCTGGGATGTGCCGTACTCGTCGCCCACTGCTGCCGGCCCCGCCGCCGCCGCTGCTGCTGCCGCCGCCGCCGCGGCCCCCGGCGCGGTCCCCGGCGGCCCCACTGCTCCCGCCTGCACCGCCTCCAGCCACTGGTCAAACATGGTGTTGCGCGTGGCCTCACGCAGCGAGTCCATCATGGCCTCGCGCTCCTCCTCGCTGAACGTCTCTGTTGTTGTTTGGGGTTTTGAGGGGTTTGCAAAAATGGTGTTGGAAAGCGAAGGCGCAGCCAGGAACAGTTGTTTGGACAGTTGGTTAGGCAGGAACAGCGAGGCGAGGCGAGGGCGTACACACGCACGTTAGGTGGAGCCGTTGCGTACGTGGCGTACCTACGGCATGCGCTGCTACCAGCCCTCCCCTCCCCTCCCCTCCCCT
>NC_057008.1:746135-757411 GCF_000002595.2 Chlamydomonas reinhardtii | reverse complement strand
CCCTCCCCTCCCCTCCCGCTCCCCACCTGACACCCAGGGCAGCAGCGCCTGCAGCACCTGGGCCCCTGTGCGGCCGATGATGACGCCCACCAGGTACTGCTGCTCCTCGCGGCTGAAGTGCTCCGTGAACAGCGGCCACAGCTCCGACTCCTCGCTGCGGATGTGCGTCTCAAGCGAGGCGCGGATGGCAGCACACATGCGCCGCACCGCCATCACCTGCCGGGCACGTGCGTGTTTGTGTGGAGGGGGATTGTAGATGTTAGCCCAAACTAGGGGGGTCATTGGTGTTGTGTTGTGGTGGTGCGGCATGGTCATTGGCGTGTGGCGGGATTACATGCTGCATGATTGGTTCAGCTGAGATGATGTTGAAGACAAGGGGATGTGGGGCAGGCGCCGGGGTTGCGGCCAGGCCAGGCTGGACCAGACCGATGCGGCGGCACCCGACTGATGCGCCACGCGGCTCATAGCCCTCCCCCCCCTGCCCCTGCCCCTCCCCCTCCCTCTCCCTCTCCCCCCTCCTCCTCTGCCTCTCCCTCTCCCTCTCCCCGCAGCTGCCCCGCACCTGGCGCGACAGCTCTGCGTCCGCGCCCTGCGCCGTGAGGTCCACGGCCCTCAGGTTGTCGATGACGGCCTCCAGGTCCGCGAACAGCTGCTCCTCCTGACGGTGGTCCAGCGTGTAGGCGTGGCTCACGTTGCGCAGCGCCTAGGGGGGCAGGGGAGTGGGAGGGGGAGGAGGGGGCAGGGGGAGGCAGGGCAGATGATCAGCAGGGTAGGGCGGGGTTGCAAGGACGGTTGGAAATGGGGAGGGGGTTACATTAGTTACGGGGGGCTGTATTCATGATTATATAAGAAGTGGAGGCGTAGCCAGGAACAGGGGCGGGGCGGCACGCACCTGCTTGGACTCGAGCGCCGGGAACACGATCTCGTCCTCACTCTTGCTGTGCGCGCGATAGATGCCCTGTACACACACACACGAACACACACACGAACACATACACAACAGTGAGACAGTAGTGGGAGGCAGTGTGACACGCAGGCGTATGGCCGCAACCCACCCATCACCACCAGCAAAATCACCATCTGGTAATCTCCCGGATCTGCATATCACTAAACCTCGTACGTATCTGGCCAATTTCCCCCTCGTAGCTCGCGCCCGTCGCAGTCCGCCCGCCCACCCCACATCTTCCATCTCGCAGGCCGCCCGCCCGCCCGCCCGCCCCACCCATCCCCACCCCCACCCCCATCCCCACCCGCGCCCCACCTGCAGGAACTGGAAGCGGCCGTGCAGGTGCTGCACCACCGCCAGCTGCCCGCCGCGCGTGTAGGCGGCGCCGCTGCCGTCCGCAGCCGGCCAGCCCACGCCCAGGTGCGCGTGCGGCCCCGGCTGCTGCTGCTGCCCCTGCTGCTGCTGCTGCCCCTGCTGCTGCTGCCCCGGCTGCTGTCCCGGCTGCTGCTGGTTATGCTGTAGGCCGTCGGAGCCGGGCATGGCGGCGCGCGGGCCCCTGGCCGGCGTGCCCACCGATGTCGGTGTGGCGGGCCTCGCGCCTCCTGCCCCTCCTCCTGCAGCCCCGCCTGTAGCCCCTACTGCCCCCGCAGCCCCGGGCCCCATCAGCCCGGCTAGGTTGTGCTGCGAGGCGGAGGCGGGCATGTGGCGCAGCACGGACTGCACCGCGCCCTCCAGCGCCATCACGTCCGCCTCCAGCTGCTTCAGCTCCTGCCGCAGCGCCTTGTGGAACTGGAAGATGTGGTCAATGGGGTTGAAGCCGCCGCCCGGGCCGCCCAGCTCCGCCGCCGCGGCGCCGTCGACGCCGCCGGCGGCTGCGCCGCCGGCGCTGTCCGCCGTAGGCGGCAGGAGCTCCGCGCCGCCGCCGGAGGCGGCGGCGGCGGCGCCGCCGCCGCTGTACCCAGTGCCCGAGGCCCGCCGGCCCGAGGCCTTGCGCTCCAGCTCCATGGCATCGGCGGCGGCGGCGCCCGCCGCCTGCGCCGCCAGCAGCGCCCGCGGCGCCGTACTCAACTCGCCGGCGTCCAGGTCCATGACGTACAGGCAGCCGCCGGCGGCGGCGGCGGCGGCGGCGGCGGCGGCGTCACTGACAGCATCCATGCTGGCGCCGCCTCCGCTGCCTCCTCCTCCTGCACCTGCACCTCCGCCGCCGCCGCCGCTTCCGCCTCGCGATACGCCCATGGTGGGCTGCGTGCCGGCGGCGGCAGCCTCGCCGGATATCCGCCGACGCTTGGAGTCCGCGCCGTCCTCGGCGATCGCCGTCGTCACGTAGCCCACCTGCACGTGCCCGTGCCCCGGCGCCACGCCCGCCGCCGCCCCGGCGGCGCCGCCGGCTGCGGCTGCGGCGGCGGCGGCGCAACCCACGCCAGCCTCCCGCAGCAGCCGTGCGCCGCATGTGGCGGTGCAATCGCCCCAGCCGTCCGCCAGACCCTCCACCTCCACGTGACACCCGCCCGCCTGCGGCGGCCCCGCCGTGCCCCAGGCCGCACCTCCCGCGCCACCTCCGCCGGCCGCGACCGCGCCCATGCCCATGCCCGGCCCCCCAGCCGATTCCGGCGCGTCGCCGCTGTCGGCTCGCAACCCCACCGAGCCCGCCGTCTCCAGCTGCTGCCCCTGTTGTTGCCATTGCTGCCCCAGCTGCCCTTGCTGCCCCAGCTGCCCTTGCTGCCCCAGCTGCCCCAGCTGCGCCTCGCCGCCCACCAGCATCGCCGAATCCGACGCCGGGCTGCCGCCGGCGCCGCCACCGCCACCGCCCAGCCACACGTCATTTCCGTCACTGGCGCGCGCAAAGCCGCCGCCGCCGCCGCCGCTCAGCGGCCCCGGCGGCCCCGGCGGCCCCGGCGGCAGCAGCCCCGGCGGCGAGAGGCCGCGGGAGGGGGGCGTGAGGTGGCGGCGGTCTCGGCAGCCGCGCCGTGCCCACCTGCTGAGCAGCTCCACCAGCGCCTGGTCGGAGCGCGGGGCGCCCAGCGCGATGTTGGCAAGCAGCGCCGCAGCGGCGGAGGCGTCCAGCCGGCCTGCGGCAGTGGAAGTGGCAGTGGCAGTGGGAGTTTTACAACCATGATGGATTTTAAGAAGTTAAGGCGCCGCCAGGAACAGTAGTTCAGCAGGGAGGCGGTTCCTGAGTTGCTAACTGAGGTCGGGGACCGGCGAGGCGGGCGGAGCGCTGGTGCACACGGTTGAGCACGTGTTCGTGTGGACCATGCCTCCTGCCGCACCAGGCCCCACGCCTCACGCCTCGAGCCCCACGCCTCACGACCCACGAGCCCCAGCCCCCCCCCCCGCTGGTATTCGCCACCCCCAGCCCCCAGCCACCCCGGCGGCACTCACTGACGACCCAGGGCATGACGCGCTCCAGCAGCCTCAGCGGCATGGCGCGTATGGTGCGGTACAGCAGCGCCCGCTGCTGCGCCTGGCACAGGTGCGCCTCCAACAGCGGGAACACGTCCGCCTCCTCGCGCTGCGTGTGCGTGCGTGCGTGCATGCAAGGGGGGTTGCAATGAATGATCAGTCGAGATGTGGAGGCGTAGCCAGGTAAAGTAGTATAGCTGACGGGGGAGGGAGAGGGGCGCAAACAGGTGGCGGCTGGTTGCTTTGCTTGCGGCCCGCATGCCGTGTCCAACGGTCTGTCCCACGGTCCCATCCCTTCCGCCGCTGACGCCCCGGCGCCACCGACGCCCCAAGGCGCCTGCCTCTCATTGCGCGCCGCCACGCTACCTGCATGTGGTGCTCGATGGAGGCCGCCACGGCCTCCACGCTGCAGCACAGCTTCTCCAGCATGCCCGCCACCTCCTGCGCCACCGGCAGCCGCACCAGCGGGAGCAAGAGGAGGAGGGCAAGGATCAGGAGGAGGTTAGGAACATGAGATTCTGAAGTAGAGGGGGACACCGACAAGAACGTTTGGAACAGATATAGGAGGAGCGGTCACGCACGAGCACCTTCCATGGCAGCAGCATGCAGCACAGCCTGCCGCTAAGTGGGCATGGCACCTTTCAAAACTCCAACCTCCCGCCTCATCCTGCACCGCTTTCCCAACCCTCACTGCAACCCCCCTCATCCTCGCGTCTCCTTCTCCGTCTCCGCTTCATACCGCGTTTATGTCCTGCACTAAGCTTTCATTGCACTTCCCACCCATCATCCATCATCACGTGACAAACCGCACTCGCGCGCACGCACCTTGCGCCCCCGCCGCGCGAAGGCCCGCACGTCCGCCAGCAGCCTGCCCAGGTCTTCGAAGCTGGACAGCTCGGCGGCGTGGTCCTTCTCGCACTGCTGCTGGTGCGCCGCCGCCGCGCCGCCCGCCAGCTGCACGTTGGCCGCCGCCAGCCGCTGCACCTCCGGGAACAGCACCTCCTCCTCGCTGCCACACGGGCAGAGCGGAGGGGAGGGAGGGAAGAGAGGGGAGGGAGGGGAGGAGGAGTTTCCAGACAAGGCAGTCGGCGGCGTCCAACTGGCTTGGAGAGCGGGGGCGCGTCGTCTACAGTGTTTATGCAGCTCGTGCGCCATGACGCACATGTTTCCACACCCTACCACTGCATTGAAGCTCGCCATCCAAGCCACCCGCTCCCCTCCGCGTCACTCCTGTGCACCCGCCCCCTCGCACACACGCACACGCCACCTCCGCTGCCTGCGCCGCCCCCTCCCGCCCCAGCCACCCAATCGTGATTTGACCACTCCGTCCCTCATGGACTGTACGCCCCACGGCTACGCCCCACGACTTTACCCCACGACTTTACCCCCCAACCCAACGCTCTCCTCTTTGCTCGCGTGCGCTGGGTTCGGCTTAGTTTGGGCTGGTATCAACAGCCACTCCCCAGCTCCTGCCCTCCCCTCCCCAGCTCCTGCCCCCACTGCAACACGCACTACGCCCCACGACTAACCCCCCACGGCTACCCCCTCCCTCCCCTCACCCCACCCCACATACACACACACCTGATGGAGTGGAACACGTACACGGCCCGCAGGAAGCGGTGCCGCTCGAGCAGCGACTGCAGGTGGCCGGCGGTGATGGGCTCGCGGCCCGCCTGCAGCGAGCGAGCCTCCCGCGCAAAGTCCACCAGCGAGGCGCAGATGCTCCGGTGGAAGTGGATGATGTCCTGCAGCGGAGCACGTGCCGCAGCCGCCGACGCACCTGCCGCGGCTTCGCCGCCGGCTGCGCCGGCGGCGGCTGCGCCGCCGGCGGTGGCGGTGGCGGCTGCCGCCGCCACGGCCTCCTCCAAGGCCGGGCCGGGCGCGGCGGGCGCGGCGGGCGCGGCGGGCGCGGCGGCGGGCGTGGCGGCGGCGCCTCCGGCGGCGGTGCGGTCGCAGCAGGCTGTGCCGCAGTCGGCGCCGGCGCAGCACACGGGCGAGGACGCCGCCGGCAGCGACAGCTCCGCGGGGTCCGAGTCCGCCCGCTGAGCCGCCGCCAGCCCCGCCCCCGCCCCCGTCCCCGTCGCCTCCGCGCCGGCCTCTGCGCCCGCTGCCGTCACCCCCGACCCGCTGTAGGTGCAGGCGGCGGGGTTGCCGCAGCACGTGAAGCCCGCGCCGCCGCCGCCCAGCCCGAACCGCTGCAGCTTCCAGCCGCCCGCATCCTCGCCGGCATCCTCTCCCGCACCCACGCCCGCGCCCTCGCCCGCGCCCAGGCCTTGCTGCCGCGACTGCCGCGACTGCGGCTCTGCTGCCTCCGCCGGCGCCTCCCTCAGCCCCTCCCGCTCCATGCGCAGCGCCTGCTGCTGCTCCGGCTGCAGCCAGGTGGTGAGCAGCTGCGACAGCAGGTTGTCGGGGATAACGGCCTGGATCTCCTCCAGGAGCCGCTCCTGCTCGTCCTGCGGGTGGAGGGCGTGGGTGGAGGGGTTGCGTTCATAATAAAGTAAGGAGTGGGGCCGGGTCGAGGGGTTGCAAAGATGGCACAGAGGAGTGCAGCGAGGTGGAAACAGCACGGGAGTGGGGGCGCGCGCACCGCTCAAGGGATTGGGTGTCGGGTGGTGGGATGGCATGTGGTGTGAACACACGACAGGGTTTGCATGGCTGAAATCTTGACAGGAGTCATCGGGTGCTGCGGCCTGAGCTACCAACTGGTCGAATCCGATTGATCCGATGCCCCTGCAAGCAGACCCTGAAATCGGCACCCATCTCCAACCGCTCTATCACCCACGCCAAGTCACACCACCAGCCTCCATCCCAGCCCGCTCCCGCCCCCCGCCCCCGCCCCCGCCCCCGCCCCCGCCCCCGCCCCAGCCGCAGCCTCGGCTTGATTCCCCAGCCACCCCCATCCCACCCCCCTTGCTCTATTGCATTGGGTTCGGTTTAGTTTGGGCTGGTATCTACAACCACCCCCCACCCCCCACCGCCCACCACAACATCACCCACCCGCGGTATGCGCGGCTTGAGTCGCGACAGCACGCGCTCCACCGTCTCCAGCGGGATGCTGCGGCAGGGCGCGAAACATTGGCGAAACAGAGGAGTGCAAGGCAGCGGTTGATGGGGACAAGCGTAAACCCACGGACAGGCACACCCGCACGCGCGCACGCATACGCTCGCGCACAGGCAGCGCCCAGCCCAACACAAACGCGAACACGCGACGCGCTAACTCCCCCTCTTGTTTCATCGGGATTGCAGTAAACTATCTCCCTCTCTTTCCCTTACCTGTACAGGAACTGCGCCACCAGCTCCGCCTGCTCCGCAAAGCTGAAGTGCTGCAGCAGCAGCGGCAGCAGCTGCTCCTCCTCCTTGGCGAGGTGCTTGCGTAGCGTGGTGTGGATCTCTTCAACCTTGCAGATGAGCGTCCTGTTGAGGGTGAAGGTGGGGTTGTTTGCGTGTAGGTAAAGGTAGGGATGTTTTGGGACAGGGGTGCGGAAGGACGGGTGCATTGGGACAAGCTGGTGTTGCGACAAGGGAGCGAGCAGCGGCGGAGCGGACTCGTGAGGATTCGTGGGTTGGCAAGCGCTCTGCTTGGGGAAGGCGCGTCGGGTGAGATGAGTACGGCAAGGGCTCAGGGTAGCGGGATGTTTGGTGCCTTGCGGAGAACCGGTGTGCGCTGGCGCGGGTTCGAAGGCCTAACACAGCTGGCACGGGTGCGTCGCGGTAGGTGCCGGGTTGGAGGCAGGTGGAGTTTGCGCGTTGGCGCGTGGCGGAGCTGCCATGCAGGTTGCTGTGAGTCGGGTTTTGTGTGTAGGCCTGAGGGATGCTAGGAAGGTGGCACGGGCCGCCTGGAGCAAGCCGATGTGCCGGGCGTTGACCGGGGCTTGCGCGCGCGTGCGCGCGGCGTCGCGTGCTGTGCGACCCCCGCACGCGCGGGTTCGTCGCCAGCGCTTCTCACCTGATAGTGCATTTGCGCCTTGCCTCAGGCTCCTCAAGCGCCGCGGAGATGAGCTTGCTGAGCTGCTCGAACAAAATCTCCTACGCGCAGGACCAGGCAGGGTTGTTGTCAAATTCCCCGAGACGAGGCCCTTCGCCGAGCTCCACCGCGCGCGCTCACCTCATCCTGGTGTTCGATGCTATATGCGAGCGTGACGTTGCGCACTTTGGAGTCCAGCACCGGGTAGAGAACCTGCGCGTGCACAAACCCGCACTTGAGCGCGTGCAGCGAGCGCACCGACCCTGAATATACGCACAAGCAGCACTAGCTCGACGCACCTCATCCTCCACCGTGCTGTGGTACTTATAAACCTGCTCCAGGAATTTGTAGCGCTCCCTCAGGTCCGCGAGCATTTCGCCAACGCCCTCTCCTGGCGCCTCCAGCGAGCGCACCCGCTCCGCCAGGAGCCCAAGCTCCGCTCGAATCGAGTTGTGAAAATGCCCATAGATGAAATTGATGGGAGGGAAGGCGCGAGCTGGAGCAGCGGCGCTACTAACGGTGGGTGGCTCTAAAAATGCAGTTCTAGGAACCAGTTGCGCTGCTGCGCCAGCCATGGTTGCTAGACCTAGGCTCACGACTGGCAACTGTGGTCGTGGCTTTCCATCGTTGACACTGCGCGCTCCTCTCGTCACCGCTTATATATTGTTCATCATTTGCGTCTGGGTGCGGGCTAAGCTATTTTGTTGAGCTGCAAGGGTAGAGACCGTAAACGAAAATGACCAGGCCCCGATCGCCGATTTCGCATTTGCAACACAGCGCCCCTGTGCGCTCTGAGACGCGAAGCTAATATATCAAGCAAGATTATGATGACCTCGCATCAGTACATCCGTGTCGGTCATAAGAATTACCCAGGCCCGCGGGGTCGGTCACCTGGCCACGCCGTTCCCCAGCCCGTTCCCCACGCCGTTCCCTACGCCGCTCCCCAGCCGCAACCCACCGGTGCCGTCCAATCTACCGACCTCACCCGACTACAGGAGAAAGCTGGTCGTAGGCAGGGTGCAGGGTTTGACTCCGCGTGGGAAGCAGCGCCAGCGCCGTACAGCGCACGGCGTTCGGGAAGGGTGTGCGATGGGACAGTGGTAAGGCAGGTTGGTGTAGTCCCGCAGGGTGCAGCTGATTCCCAGAACCCAGCAGATGGCAAAATTTTGCAACGGCAGGGCAGGAGTGCGCGGCCGGTCGAACGCCGGATTTACTGTACCGACGAGTTGCTGGCTGACTGGAAGGGAAGGGGCAGTTTGACAGCAGCGCGGGGTAAAGTGCCTTCCGGCAGCGGACAACAATGAAGGCCAAGTGACACGTCAGAGGTGCTGGGTGCCAAGGGGTATGTTGGCGAGGGGAACCTGGGACTGGGTTGGGGGCGAACAACGGGGGTGGCATTCCCAGGCCACCCACACCACGAGCTCGTCTGGCGCCGTGTGCAGTTCGTTTCTCCAAAGCACCGTCGAATCGTTTCTCCAAAGCATCATCGATGACCGGCAGCCGGCAGTGGGCCTAACGCCCGAACTCCCAGCCGACAGATGCCCGGGTCATGGAAGGGCTGGAGCAAGGGTTGAGAGAGAGCAAGCGCATTTTCCTCAGCGAAAGGTTGTGGTCGCCTGCGGGCACGTAAAATGCCAACGGTGGGATGCATGGCCAGCCCCCGTCATCTCAAGAGCCCTCACAGCACGGGGCCCTGGGCTACGTGCCACCTGTTGCCCCTGTCGCAACCCTACTGCATTCGGACGCCTAGAGCGGGGGCAGGGTCGCCTTCATCACCGGGAATGGATTTCTGTACACCGGGTATTGACACGAGCCACGACCACGGCACGAGATGAGGTGTTGGGCATCATGCGCAATAGTTTCCTTGAAGCATCTTCATCAATTTGGGTTGCAGGTCGGCCAGGGGAACCCGTACAGCAAACCCAAGCGCTGAGCAGCCTCTCAGCAACCCTCCTGCACCAGTGCCTCGCCGTGGCCCTCCCACACCACCAACCCCGCCACCCGCTGCTCCACCGCTCACCGCACCAGCTCGAGCGCCGGCTACAATCCCAGCACTCGACCCCATCACCCACCCCGGCCACCCCCAAACGTCAGGGCCGCAGGGCGAATGACTGTACGGAGGAGAGCACTACATATCTCAATCGCCCTGCGAACCACCGATAACAACACATGTCGCCACCCTCTGTACGTGTCTCCTGAACGCATTGTTTCTGTTTCCCCGGCCTCCACAATTCGAACCAACCAGTCCCATTTAGCAGTACCTAAAGCGCCCTACCAACGTCTGGACCTGGACACCCTAGTCAACCATGCACCACACGTGCCATGTCCGGTACCAACAACATTGCAAGAGGTGAGCCTGCCCACAGTGCCGTCCCCGCCACTCCAGACAGGTGCCTTCTGGCCTGTAAGCTACTGCCCGCATCACAACCGTAACCGCCCCTTTCGAGCCTGCCTTTCCTGCGTAGGGCAACACTTGCTGCACTCCTCGCCACAGCGAATCTCCGATGTGCTTGCCTCAGTACCGTACTACACATGACTGGTCATGTCGACATTGCCGAATGGCGCCACTTGCTCCCTACTCCTCTTGACAGACCCTCAACAAAGATTTACCGCCTTAGCATTATAACATTTTCTCCTTACTTCGCCCGCTTTGTCTCCTCACTGCGCCAGCTTTGCCTCAAAGCCCAGGCTGTTGATGGTGTCCACTAGCTCCGCCGCCGCGGCCTTGGCCTGGGCGGAGGCGGCGTCGGCCTGCGACAGCTCCACCGTGGCAGACTGGGGCCAGCGGCGAGGGGAAGGGAGAGTGGACGGGAGGGAAGGGGAGGGGAGGGAGGGTGGGAAGGAGGAGTGAACGGGAAAAAAATGAAACGTTATGTGTAGCGGATAACACAGCAAGGCGAGGGGAGGGGAGGCATTCGGAAGAAGAGGGCGAGGAAGAAGGGAGGACTGACGGTAGAGATGCATGACACGAGGAGGCAGGTCGGGACCCACAGCCATAACCATGGATACTAGTGTGAACCAGCGGAAAGGTGGGGTGTGCGGCCAGGGCCGCGTCAGCGGCTGGGAGAGCACGACACGGCGGGATGGTGGGGACGTGCGGGGACGACCGGTATTGGCACGCTGGCAGCACGGCACGGGGTGCAATTGAGGCCTGCCTGCCGCCCTGCCCGTGTGCCCTGCCCCACCTTGCCCTCCAGAGACACCACGACGCTTTTCACCGTCTCCATGCCCTGTGTGCGGATTCACATGCGACCAAAGCTTCAATGAACAACAACATACGGATGCACGACCTCCATGTGCGTGCAGGACTGCATTACCATAAGCGCCAGCAACATGCGCAACGCATTGCTTGCTGTAACTTGCTGACAGCTATCAGAACCGAATTCCCAGCCCGACGCACGGCGGCGGGCATTGCGCATCACAGATATGGCACCCACCTTCAGGACCTTTTCGATGCGGCCCGAGCAGCCATCGCACATCATGCCCTCGATCGCGATCTTCACCTCGGCGGCTGAGGCGCAGTTCAATGAGCCCAGCAGGCAGCATGCGGAACACCCGATGGCATAACCCGGGAGGGGGGGAGTAGTTGAGAACGTGCCGTTCCGCCACGCCCCTGAACAAGCCTGCTGTCCTGCCACGGACCCCGTTCCCCAACGAAGTTTCTGGCGAGCCTTTCGCCCCTCAATTCCCCTGATACTCTGTATGTCCCCGCCCTGAACGCGTGTGCTGGCGTGTGCATCGAGTGCCAAGGCGCTCAGCTGACCCAGTTCGAGCCCTACCTGAAGCAAAGCAGCGCGCGACCAATCCACGACCACGACGCACGACCACACGGGCAGCCCGCATAGCTGGCGCGCGAGCGGCGCAAGCGGGAGCGGCCCGGCGGATTGTAGATGCGAGCATATTGAAAGTGATGGCTAAGGGGTCGAAGGGTTCTTGATAAAGCTGAAGCACAGCGCGTGTCTA
>NC_057008.1:728635-741135 GCF_000002595.2 Chlamydomonas reinhardtii | reverse complement strand
CGAGGGTTACGGCGGCGGCGGCGAGAAGGAGGGCCGCGGGTACGGCGGCCGCAATGGCGGCCGCGATGGTGGCGGCGGCGGCGGCGGTTGCGGTGGCGATCCGCGACTTGACCAGCGACGCCAGGACAGCAGCGGTTGGCAGCAGGCGCCGCCACAGCAGCAGCCATTGCCGTACACAGGGCCGCAGCAACCTTTCATGCAAACCGGCCAACCATCAGTGTACGGCGGCGGCGGCGGCCAGCCGCATCCGGCGGCGGCAGTGGCAGCGTCGGCGGCGGCGGGCGGGGGCGTGGAGCTGGCGGGGGGCGGGTACGTGCCAGTGATGTCGCTTCACCAAGTCACAGGCCCACCGCCGCAGCAGCCACAGCAGCCGCAGCCATATGTGACGATGATGGGTCCGCCGACCGCTCACGGGCCGCAGCACGCGCCGCACGTGCAGCAGCAGCCACAGCAGGCACAGCAGGCACACACGCACGCCCCGTACATCCACGTTCCACAGCACAACGCATATCCACACCGCCCTCAACCATACCCGCACCCGCACCCGCATCCGCACACCGGCCCGCCTCCTCACCCAGCATACCCTCTGCAGCCGTCGCCCTTCGCCACCGCAGCGGCAGCGGCATCCGCAGGGGCAGCAGGGGCACCCGCGGCGGCAGGTGCAGGTCGATGGGCAGGGGCAGGCGGAGGGGCAGCAGCAGGGGCAGCGGCAGCGGTAGCGCCAGCAGCGGCACCGCCGGAGCAGGGTGGGCCGACTGGGCCGGCGCCGCTGCCGGTGCCGCTGCCCCCACACCTGCGGCCTCGCCACTTCTCAGCACTGCAGGTGGGGTGGGGAGCTTGCATGTCTGTAGAATGTGTGTTGACATAGTAACACGAGATAGGGAACGCGCAGACACGTAGATTGTGTGTATGCGTGTGTGATGCACGTGTGTGTGAGTGTGTGTATGTGCGCGCTGGGCTACTGCTGCTGCTGGGTGTGTGCTGAGCATACACGGCGTCGCAGGGCATCGCGCCGCATCATATCGGATCGCACAGCCCTGGCCTGTTTTTTTCCTTGTGTTCTATAACCCCCCGGGCGCGTCACACGGTGTTGACCCGTTGTTCATGTGTGCCTTGATGAAATGCAGCACATAGCGAAGCACTGTGCTACCGTTTTATTCCCTTGTCCTTGCGCTCACAATACGCATAGCTACACGCGCGTCTTGGTTTCGACATGCGCGTTTCCAACAGCAAAACCACACGCACACATCTACACACACACACACACACACACACACACACACACACACACCTACACCGCCGTCTGGGCTGGCTTCGTTCCCTTTTCTTTTAAACACATCTACACACACACACATCTACACACACGCGCGCGCAGCTGCGGTATGTGGATGTGCGGGTGGCGCTGCTGCGACTGCTGGACGACCGCGGCGCGATCAACCCCACCACCACCGAGGTGGTGGAGGGGGCGCTGGCGGCGGGCGGGCCGCAGCTGGCGGCCAGGACGGCAGGCATGGAGGCGGCGGTGGAGGTGAGAAGCCGGGCGGCGCTGGGCTGTAATTCAATGGGGTTGGGTTGGGTTGGGTTGGGTTCAGTTGGGTTGGGTTGGATCGCGAGGCAAAGGAGGAGTTGTTGGCAGCCCCGCTGCCGTTGTCATCCCATCCGACAGACCCGCCCATTGCCCTGCAGCCCCTCATGCAACCCCGATCCAACCCCCAACGCAACTGCCGGTTCAACCGCCCATGCCACCACCCCCATGCTGCCGCCCTGCCGCCGCTCCGCAGGCCGCCGCCGCCGCCCTGCAGGCTGCGGGCGAGCGCCTGCCCTCCGACATAGACGTCATCCAGCACTACCTGGCACTGCTGCAGCAGCCGCTACAGCCGCTACAGCCGCTACAGCCGCTTGAGGCTTGGTCGGGGCCGGGGGCGGGGGCGAGGCCGGGGCCGGGGGCGGGGGCGGGGCCAGGCGCGGCGCCAGCGGCATCAGCACCAGCGGCAGCCGGGCCGGCGTGGCGTGGCGGTTTGGAGATCCGGGGAACGGACCGTACCGTCACCACGCTCCTCAGCTCTGCTGTACTCTGGGCGTCACCGCTGGATAGCGCTGCTACTGCCGGCGGCACCGGCGGCAGCAGCGCTGCTACTGCCGGCACGGGCGTGGGCGCGGTGGCGAGCCTGTCCGCGCTGGCAGCGCTGAAGAAGATTGCCATCTTTGAGCAGAGCGCCAAACACAACGTACGTGAGGAATGACGTGACTGTTTTCCCTTGAATCCTTGCCGGTGCTGGTTTCCTCATCGGGCCGTGTCCCTCAGGAACTTGCTCTGACAGTACCCCAGACCGCCTCGTGTGAAGGCACGCCGACCGATGCACGGCACTTCCCCTAAAACCCCTCCCCTCCCCCTGCCTCCTTCCCCCTCCCGCTGCCTCCCTGCCTGCCTCCCCCCCCCTGCCTCCCACCCCCGCCCTCCCACATCCTCCCTCCCCCTCCCTCCCTGCCTGCCTGCCTGCCTGCCTGCCTGCCTGCCCCGCTGCAGCCGCGCGCTCGTGTGTGCGACATGGACGCCTACCTGGGCTACGCCTACCGGGTGCCGCAGCTGGGGCTGCTGGAGTTCGAGCAGCGGTCCGAGATGGACAGGTGCGTGCGTGTGTGTGTATGTGTGTGTGTGTGTGTGTGTGTGTGCGTGTGTGTGTGCGTGTGTGTGCGTGCGTGCGTGCGTGCGTGCGTGTGTGTGTGTGTGTGTGTGTGTGTGTGTGCGTGTGTGTGTGCGTGTGTGTGCGTGCGTGCGTGCGTGCATGTGCGTGTGCGTGTGCGTGTGCGTGTGTGTGTGTGTGTAGGGTTGCAAATGCCAGCCCAAACTTAACCAAACCAAGCTAAACGAGCGGAGCACAGGCAGAGGCGCTAGGGTGGAGGGAGGAGCGGCTAGCGGCTGCGAGGGAGGGGCGGCTGGGGATGGGGTGTAGGGGGGCAGTAGCTGCCACCGTGACGCGGATGGCCAGCGGCTTTGAACGTGCGGCTGTGGCTGTGGCTGTGGCTGTGGCTGCGGCTAGCTGGGGAAGGGTGTTCACGTGTACTAACTTGCCGATATCGCACGTGCTGCTAACAAGCTACTGACGTGCTGCTGATTGACGGACGCACGCACCCCAGGCTTGTGGACTTCGGAACCAAGGTGGGCTGGTTCGCACCCGCCGCCGCCACAGCCGACGCCGCCGCCGCCGCAGCCGTACCGGCGGGTGACACGCCCTCCAGCCCGTCGCACAGCCCGCTCAAGAGCTCCGGCGGCAGCAGCGCGCTTGCCGCCGGGCTGCTGCCGAGCCCCAGCGGCGGCGCGGGCGGCGGCGGCTTCGGCGGCGGCGGCGGCGGCAACATGCGTGTGGGCGAGTTCTCGGTGCGGGTGCATGCGCAGAGCGGCGGCGTCCTCGCTGGCTACTCGTGAGTCACTCGTGCGCGGGCTACTCGTGCTCGTGCGCGGGGGGGGGGGGCGGGGCTGTTGGGGGCTGCTGCACATTGCATGGGCTGCACATTGCATAGATGGGCGGCAAGCAGGCTGCCGGGTTGCGGACTCGCAGGCCGTCGTGCTTCAATACGTTGAATTTGTCGGCCCCTTCTCAACTTGTATGCACACACGGTTCGTTGTCCTCACTTATCCGGACATTTTAACCCCTTCATGCAGGCTGACCATGTACCTGCTAGCGGCCTCCAACACATGGGCGTGCCAGGTGCGTGCCAATACACACACGTGGCAATACACACACGTGCCCATACACACACAGCACACAGCATGGCTCCCGCCCGGGTAACGGTTTCGATTGTGTGCCGCATGCTGCTCCATTCCGGGGCTCGCCATCTTCTAACCCCTCCCCCAGCACTCCATATTTGCAACTTAATGAATCCGTTCTTCACATGAACAGCGCCCCTCCTCTACTTCCGTGTGCGTGCATACATGCACACATACACACACCCAGACGCTGATTGACATTGTCGGTAACATTTGCTGTTCCCTCAAGGTTTCCTGCCCTCTACCATTTCCCATTTCTTCTAGCTCGTTACAAAAGTAACCCCCGCTCTTTATAAAAGCAACCCGCCCCGCTCCGCCGCTTCCTTGTTCGTGCACGCAGCGCCTGGCGCCCTGCCTGCCCGACCCCCAGCGCAGCCGCTTCCTGGCCGGCGAGGCGCTGCTGGTGCTCGTGTCGCTGGAGCCGCCGGGGCTCAGCAGCAGGGGCAGCGGCAGCTTCGGCGCCGCCGGTGGCGCCGGCGGCGCAAGTGGCGGCGGCGGCGGTGCCGGCGGTACCGGTGTCCCGCTTGTCGGGAGGGGCAGTGGGTCTGTGGCGGCGGCAGCGGCGGTGGCAGCGGGGGCGGCGGCGGCGGCGGGGGCAGGAGCAGGAGTGGCGGGCGCGGAAGCGGACGGGGCGCCGTTGCGGCATCGGCGACGGAGAAGCAGCAGCGGCACCGCGGCCGCGTCGGCAGCCACTGCAGCTGAGGCTGCCGCAACTGCGGCTGCTGGTTCTACTGTTGCTTTTGCTGCCGCTGCTCCTACTGCTGCTGCTACTGCTGCCGCTGCTACTGCTGCCGCAGCGACGGGGGGTGCCGCTGGTGCTTCTGCCATCGGCACCGCCGCCGTTGCAGATGTCGCAGCGGGCACCAGCGGTGCGACGGCGCTCCAAAGCGGCACCCGCGAACAGAGCGGCACCCGTGAACAGAGCGGCACCCGCGAACAGAGCGGCACTGGCGAGCAAAGCGGAACAGGCGAACAAAGCGGCACCGGCGCTGCTGGCGCTGCCAACGGGGCGGGCGGTGCCGGTCCCGGTGCGGGCGACATAAGCGCGGCTCCTACCGCTGTGTCAGGCGCCGCCGCACCGGCACCCGACTCGGCAGTAGCAGCAGCCAGTGCACCGGCAGTAGCACCAGCAGCCGCAGCCGCAGCAGCAGCATTGCCTGGGCTGGCAGTAGCAGAAGACGGTGTGTCGGCGTCGTGCGACGGCCCCTGCCGTGACGACGTCAGAGGCGGTGTGGGCGGCGGCTCTGGGGGCGCAAAGGCGGCAGCCGAGGCAGCAGCCGAGGCAGCAGCTCCGGCGGCAATCCCGCCATCAGCGATGGAGGGACAGGTGGCAGTAGCCATGGCAGTAGCCACGGCAGAGGCCACGGCAGTAGCTCGAGTAAAAGCCACGGCAGGGGCCCACACTGCAGCGCCAGCAGACGCGCCGCTGAAGCACACAGGAGGTGAGGCGGCGGCAGGGACACCCGCCCCAACAGCGGCCTCCAAGGCGGATGCGGCGGCGGCGGCGGCGGCACCAGAGCACACGGCGGTGCCAGCGGCTGGTGGCGGAGCCAAGCCCGTGTCAGCAGATGCACAGGCTGTAGCAGCATCTGGAGCTACTGCTGCTGCTGCTGCTACTGCCAGTGCCACTGCTGCTGCCGCTACAGGCTCGGACGTGGCCCATGCCGCTCCTCTGCCGCTCATGGCGCCGCCAACCCCGCAAGCCATGGACCCTGCCTCACCCACGGCGGCGGCAGCGGCGGCGGCAGCGGCTGTAGCAGGCGGCACGGCGGCGTTCCTAGGCCCAATGGCGGCTGTAGCAAGCACGGCAGCGGCGCCCCGGGGGCCCACCGCGGCTGTAGCAGCTCTTCTGTCGGGTGCGGTGCCGGTGTTGCGCCAAGATCAGGAGGGCCTAGAGGCGGCTGAGGCGGCTTCGGCGTTCAGTGCTAGCCCTGCGGAAGCGGCTGCTTCAGCCGTGGCGCCTGCGAAGGCGGCTGGAGCTGATGCCCTGGCTGCCGTTGCTCCTGCTGGTGCTGGTGCTGGTGCTGGCGCTGGTGCTGGTGCTGGTGCTGGTGCTGATGCTGATGCTGGTGCTGCTGCTGGTGCTGGCGCCGCGACCCCGGCGCAATGCGGCCATGTTGAAGCAACGGAGCTGCCGGCGGCCCCAGCCGCCGCCCAAGCCGGTAGCTCGGCCGCCGCCCAAGCCGGTAGCTCGGCCGCCGCGGCCCCGGACACAGCAGCACTGGGCGCGGCGGCGTCTCCACGAGCGGGCGCCGCTGCTTGTGCCCTGGCGGAGGCTGCTGTCGGCGACGCAGCAGCGCCCGCGCGAGGCGACGCCGGAGCTGCTGGCGACGCCGCTGTAGGGCCTGCCGCCGCCGCGGGCGACGGCGTCGACCCACATCTTGCCGACCTGGCTGGGGACTCGGCAGACATGGACATTGACACAGAAGCAGGCACGGACGTGGACGCGGACTTGAGCCCCCAGAAGGACTTGAGCCCCCAAAAGGACTTGAGCCCCCAGAAGGACTTGAGCCCCCAGAAGGACTTGAGCCCCCAGAAGGACTTGAGCCCCCAGAAGGACTTGAGCCCCCAGACGGAGTTGGAATCGGCTTCTGGGCGGGCGGAGCCGACCGCAGGGGCCGCACGAGATCTGACTCCGGCTCCGGCGTTGGGTCCAGCGGCAGAAGAAGCGGCAACCACGGCAGCTGCGTCGGGTGCGCCACCCCTGCCGCAGTCAGAGCAACCGTCGCAGCAGCCACCCCTGCCGCAGTCACAGCCGTCGCCGCTGCCGCCCCTGCCACAGTCGCAGCAATCGTCGCAGCAGCCACCCCTGCCGCAGTCAGAGCAGCCGTCGCCGCTGCCGCCCCTGCCGCAGTCGCAACAAGAGTCGTCGCAGCCACCCCTGCCGCAGTCACAGCAGCCGTCGCCGCTGCCGCCCCTGCCACAGTCGCAGCAATCGTCGCAGCAGCCACCCCTGTCGCAGTCAGAGCAGCCGTCGCCGCTGCCACCCCTGCCGCAGTCACAGCAGCGCTCGCCGCTGCCACCCCTACCGCAGTCGCAACAAGAGTCGCCGCTACCACCCCTGCCGCAACAACAGCAGGCGTCGCCGCAGCCACCCCTGCCGCAGTCGCAACAAGAGTCGTCGCAGCCATCCCTGCCCCAAGAGCAGCAGTCGCAGCATGCGCTGCCGCCTCCGCAACAGCACCAACATCAGCATCAACAGCTGCAACAGCACCAACAGCAGCAGCAGCCTCAGCAGCAGCAGCAGCAGCAACAGCAGCAACAACAGCAGCCGTACCCCCAGCAGCAAGAGCACATGCAGGCGTCTCGGCTTCCGCCTCAGTACCAGCCGCAATACCCACCGCAGCAGCTGCAGAAGCCGCAGCAGCCGCAGCAGCCGCAATACCCACCGCAGCAGCCGCAGATGCATCTGCAGCAGCCGCAGCAGCCGCATTACCCACCGCAGCAGCCGCAGCACCAACCGCAGCAGCAGCAGCAGCGGCAGCCGCCGTGGCTGTCGGGTGTGGAGTCGATGCCGCAAGGGTTCCTGCAGCTGGGCTCTGACGGGGTAGACGTGGGCGCTGCGGCGGGGCCGGGCGCGCCATGGCAGCCACCCCAACAACACCAACAACCCCAGCCCCAACAACCCCAACAACCCCAACAACACCAGCCCCTGCCCCAGTACCAATCCCAGGCGCATCCGGCGTGGGGCGCGCCGCCTGCTGGATACCATCAGCAGCAGCAGCAGCAGCAGCAGCAGCAACAACAGGGACCGCAGCTCCTGCCCATGGTGGCCGGCGGGCCGCCGCCGCCTCAGCCGCACGGCCCGCGGGTGCTCCTGCAGCACCCACCACCGGTAGGGCCACCTCAGGGCGCGGTGCTGCTCACGGCCGGCTACTACCCACCACAGCCACAGCTACAGCTACAGCCACAGCTACAACCACAACCAGAGCTACAGCCACAGCCACAGCCACAGCCGCAGCCACATGCCGACCCGTACGCGGCATGGCACGCCGCAGCGCCCTACGGCTTTTTCCTGCCACCGCAGCAGTACCAGCACCAGCCGCCGCCGCCCCTGCAGCCG
Source organism: Chlamydomonas reinhardtii (assembly GCF_000002595.2). Taxonomy (NCBI): domain Eukaryota; kingdom Viridiplantae; phylum Chlorophyta; class Chlorophyceae; order Chlamydomonadales; family Chlamydomonadaceae; genus Chlamydomonas; species Chlamydomonas reinhardtii. The sequence goes on along the minus strand of NC_057008.1, from coordinate 733,303 downwards.
CAGCAACACCCGCCGCCGCAGCCGCCGCCGCAGCAGCAGCCGCTGCAGCAGCAGCAGGTACAGGTGCAAGGCCAGCCGCCGGAGTACAACCCCTGGCCACCGGCCTACTCCTCCTACCCCCCAGGCAGCTCGACGTGCCCGCCCTACGCCGAGCCACCGCCGCAACAACCGCAGCCACAGCCGCAGCAGCTGCAATACGGAGCAGCCGGCCCGTACGCCCCCACCCCACACCTGCCGTACCAGCCGCCGCCGCAGGCGCCCGCCCACACCGCCGCACCGGCACAGGGCTACGGTGGCGGCGCGCCGTACGGCGGTTACGGCAACGGCTACGGCGGTTACGGTGGCGGGTACGGGAGCTAAGCTTGGTAGCGTTCCCAGGCCGGCACTGGCTGGGCGTCGTGACTAATGCAGGATTCGTACGCCTGGTACGTCGGCGTACGGGCGTACGGCGGCGGGCCAGGGCCGCTGTAGCAGCTGGCGGGAGCTGCAGCAGCATGGCGGGAGCTGCTGCCGCCGCAGCTGGGGGAAGCTGCCGGGCATTGGCGTCGGAGCTGCGGGCATGGCAGCTAGGGGAAGCTGCCGGGCATTTGCGTCGGTGCTGCTGCCGCAGCAGCTGGGGCAGCAGCCAGGCGGCGGCGGCGGCAGCCGCTGGAGTTGCAGGCATGGCAGCCGGCGGCGGCGGGCATGGCAGGTAGGGGAGGCTGCGAAACCTCGGCGCCGGAGCCCCGGGCATGGCAGCCGGCGGCGGCGGGCAGCCCCTGGAGTTGCAGGCATGGCAGCCAGGCGGCGGCGGCGGCAGCCTCTGGAGCGAGCATGCGCCCGTGCAGGGCAGGCAGCAGGCGGGCAGCCAGGCTCATGCATCAGGGCAATGCGATTCCGTGGCATTAGCGTTGCACGGTATGTGGCGGCCGCGGCCTGGGGCGAGCACCGGCGCTAGGGGTCCTTGCCTTGCCGATGCTGCCTTATGGCGGTCGATGAACCAGGTTGTGCCGCGTAGCCTGCTGCATTGCGACAGAGCAGTCCGTCGCAAGCAAAGCAGCAATAAAATTGCGCGTGTGCGGCTTGGACGTGGCAGCCACGATGTGAGCAGAGCGTTTGTACAGTGTGTGAGACTACGAGTTGTGGCAGTAATGTTCGTGGCTACATGCCGCATGCGGCTCTCCTATGGCTGAGCTTTGGGAAGGCAACACGCCCCGCCGGTAGGCTGCGCAGGCCTACGTTGTCAGGCTATGACGAATGCAGACACGGCACGCACGGCTGACCTGCCGAGCAGTGCCATGTGCGCGTGCTTCGGTAACGCGTTCCTTGCGCCTGCCTAAGGCTCACGTGTTGCAACATTCAAGCCTAGCGGCGCTAGCTGTGCGGCAGGCGAGCCGGTGATGCGCATGGTGTCTATCGCCGACAGCGCACTTTACTAGTTACTGTACTTGGCTATAGAACAGGTGAAGATTGCTTTGCGCGGGCGCTGTAAGGAAGCAAAGTAGACCTCACAACTTGAGGAAGGAATTCCTGCTGCAAGAGTTGATGTACAAAAGGACGGCGCATCTACGTGTGGGCACTGGGGCAAGATTGGCTAGGGTGCTGACAGGCGGCACATCACGGTGGTAGGGATACAGATTACAATAGATAAAGCAATAGGGTATGTTTCTCAAGGGTTGTACGTGATCCTTAAGGGAAGATAAATTAAAGAGGCCATTTACGGCTCGATTGCGCGTGGCTGGGGGCGGCATGGGGTGATGGACAATGCGCTCGTGCAGGGGTGCATCACCCCTGCGCTCGTGCGCCAAGTCGTGTCTCCTCGCAGCACGGCTGACAGTGTTAGGAAATGAACTGTAGTCTTCGGTCGTGTGGGCAGTTAGACATTCGACTGGGTGCGTAACTAGGACAGGCGCAGGGCAGGCGCTGCGCTCTGGCACAAGCTTGAGGAGGCTGGGGTTTCGTGTCGATGGTAACGAGGCGTGGAGCGCGAAGTTTGGAGTTCCTGGGCTCTGCGGGGACTAAGCTCGGCTCAGAGTAAAGCTCCGGTCAAGTGGGTATTATTAAAGCTCGGGGTTCCGCTGCAATGCAGCTCTCGAAAGGGCCATTGTGTCCCATGGGTCCCATGCATTGTCCTAGCTGTAAGCTTTGTCTCCATCACTCTAGACACCAATACACCACTCTAAACACCACTCTAGGCAGGGGGGGGGTACGAACTAAACCTCCAGACCCCATGTCCCAAAACCTCCCGACCCCCCCTCCGGACCGACCGACCGACCCCCACCACCGTGCAACCCCTCAAAACCCCCTCAAAACCCTTTGGTTTTTAGCCAGGTCGGTGTCAATCGACTGCTCTCGGCGAGCTCTACAATAGTATACCTCCGGTTCAGCTGGAGGCACAACTTGACTGGCAGCCATGCCACACATGTCCATGTGTCCATGGCCGACCACCGACCTTTCTGTCAGACTACCGGGGCGTGCGCTTAAGCTTACAATTGCGCTGTACATATGATGTTTGGCATTGTGTGCCGGAAGAGATTGGTCGACTTTCTCCCGGGATCACGGGAAGAATCCCGGGATTCATGTCACGCTCGATGGCCGGCGGCAGCCTTGTCGCCATGACCCACACGAAGCCTTGGCCGTTACACGTTAGCATCAGATCGCATAGTCTCCATGACACCAGTGAGAGACGCTCGAGTGGGGCTCCACGCTACTACGATGCCGATGTGGACGGACATGCGGCCGCTTTCCAGTGGCCAAACGTTCTGCAAATGCTTTAGTATGTGCATGTCAATGTGTGCTAGTACTTGTGCTAATGGGCGGAGCGTTTAGAGGGGCATTTAGGGCGCAGAGACGAAATCTGGCAGTCCCACCCACATCCGCGTGACGAAACCTTGGGGACCCCCAACCCCGACGACCGACCCTGAACTTTGAGGGCCCATAACTTTGCAATTACTACCCTGATTGAAACTCTGAAAGTGGATTTGGAGTCCTCTCGTCAAGCTCTTTCGTTTTAGAACATGGGGCCTTTCCCAGTCGAAACTACCCCCCCCCCTGCTCTAGGCACCATGTCGTCGCTCATCACGATTGCCGAGCAGCTGGTGGCCCTGAACATCAAGGTTGTAGAGGCGTTCCTGCCGCAGCTCGCTTGGGAGGCCCGCGCCGACAGGAACGGCGAGCACAACCCCCGCTACTACGCGCCCCTTCGTATTGGCGAGGGCGGGCCGTTTGAGCGACGAGGGCTCCACGGGCTCCATCCACCTCCGCATGGCTGGCGAGGAGGAGAGGTGCATTCCATACGAGGCCGCCTACATCATGGACCCGACCACCGGGTCCCTGCCCAACAAGCACCGTGTGGCGCCGGTGGAGGGCAACACGTGTGTGCTGGTGGTGTCGGTTTACCGCACCGACCTCACCTACGACGACATCGTGGGCGCCATCGTGGCCAAGTCTGTGGAGCGGCGGCAGCCCTTCAGTCTGGCCGCCATTGAGATTGAGCGGCCGACGGCACAAGTGGCCAGCACCAGGAGGAACGTTGGCAACACCTATGGCAGTGCCAACAAGGGCAGGACGCTGTCCCAGGCGGCCAAGGACGCCATGTCGGCGGCCCGCAAGGGCAAGGGCAAGGGCAAGGGCAACGGCAAGCCGATGTCCCAGGCGGCCAAGGACGCCATTTCAGCGGCCAAAAAGGGCAAGCCGCTGTCCCAGGCGACCAAGGACGCCATGTCGGCGGCCCACAAGGGCAAGCCGCTGTCCCAGGCGACCAAGGACGCCATGTCGGCGGCCCACAAGGGCAAGCCGCTGTCCCAGGCGGCCAAGGATGCCAGTTTGGCGGCCCGCAAGGGCAAGCCGCTGTCCCAGGCGCACAAGGACACCATTTCGGCGGCCAAAATCACCTGCCTCTGCGGCATCTGCAAAACTGCAAGGCGCGGGCCAGAGTCCAGAAGTCCCGGGCCAAGAAGGCCAAGAAGGCCAAGACAACGCCCTCCAAAACCGGTGTTTATCAACACCACCAGCACAGAGGGAGGGAGGGAGGGAGGGAGGGAGGGAGGGAGAGAATAATTACACTTGGTAGTGGCGAAGCCACTGATGACTAGGGCTGACAAGCCCTAGTGTTGGGTGAGCGCGTTCCACACGCTCACCCCTAGGCACGCCTGACACAGCAGGGGATAAGGCCCCAGTCCTGGTCAAGACAAAAGAGACACGGAGACACAAGGCTCACGCCTTCTCCACCAAAAGAAAGCACAACAGCCAGCAGGCTAGGGCGGAGCCTCAGAGGGGCAGACACAACTGCCTCCTTCACACCACACCACACGTACACACCAGACCAAAACACACGCCAGGAAAACACCGCCCGCCAAGGCCAGAAACACATACAAGGCCGCCCTGCCACAAACAGCACCCCTGGCCACAACAGAGGGAAGGCAAGGCGCTTAGGGCGCATAAAGCAAGCTAACCAAGCCCCCTCAAAAGGACCAGCAGGGGCCGCTCTCTGGCGGAAACCACACCCTGCATCGCTGGCCCTGGCGAAGCCCCCCAGCCCAACCACAAACATGAACAGAAAACAGAAAGCAGAAAACCCGACCCTCTCTAGCCCACCCTCATGCACCTGCGGAACCGTGCTTAGTCCTCGTCACTGTCCGTGATGGCCTGAGCGGGTTGTCCCGCGTTCATACCTGTGTGACAGCGCAA
>NC_057008.1:714983-718635 GCF_000002595.2 Chlamydomonas reinhardtii | reverse complement strand
GGGGGGGGGGGGAAGGTGGAGGGATGGAATCGCCGTTGGAGTGGGGTTGGACGGGTTGGGCGAGCGGGGGGTGGAGGGGTGGAGGGGTGGAGTGAGGAAGGACTTCACCATTCTGTGGACGGCTACCCCCCCCCCCCCTCCCGTATGTGCCTGCCCGGCTCGCTGACCATCCTGCCTGCCTGCCTGCCTGCCTGTCCCACCCTTTCAATTATCATTCATGAATGCACCCCAACCCCGACCCCCCCCCCCGCAGTGTGTGACTGCTGTGGAGCCCGAGTGGCTGGCGGAGCTGGGGCCCATGTTCTTCAGCGTCAAGGTGCGGGGTGGCGACGAGGGGCAAATGATCGAGCGGGTGGACGGGTGGAGGGTTTGCACACTGTGCGTCAGCGGACTTCAGGGTAGCCGTACACACCCGCTGCCCCTCCCCATTTCGTAAATCGTCACTGTGTCGTGCGTTCATGCATGTGCGCCCATCACCCCGTCATGGACAGCCACCCTCCTGACCAACATGACCTTGTCTTGTCATGCGTCTTCGCTATCGCGTACCAATTTTTGCAACCCCCCTAAATCATGAATGGCCCCCCTAATCGCTGGCTCCCCCCCTGCAGGAGGTGGGCGGCAGCCTGCTTGAGTCCAAGCGCAAGCAGCGCGCCGACAAGGAAGCCATGGCTGCGGAGATGGTGGCGGCCAAGGCCAAGAAGGAGGCGGAGGAGGCGGACCGGCTGCGGCAGACCGAGGCGCTGCGGAGCCGCGAGAGGGACGCCATCGCCACGCCAGGACTGGGCGGCGCGGGGCGCAAGGGCACCACTCCCGCCACGTCCAGGCGCCGGCCGATGGGGCTGTAGAGCCTGGTGTGGGCCGTGGGAAGGAGGGCGGGGTTTGGGGGGACAGGCAGGGAGAGGGAGAGGGAGTGGCGGGCTGCGGGTGGCTCTTGGGTAGGCTAGCGCAATGGCAGCGGGCTGGCAGCTGGATGCTGGAGATGCCGTGCGAGGTTGCTGGGCTGCCGCTTATAACTGAGGGGTGGCAAACGGCAGTCTGAGCATTGCGTGATTGACAAAAGAAAGGGTGTAGGTGGTGCCATCGTACTGTACTGGAGGTACTGCCGTACTGGCGGCGAGAGCCGGAACAGTCAAGGCGTACTGGGGAAGTCAGGCGTACTGCTGCCTGTGAAGACGCTGTACCGCGTATCACGTGCACCGATGTTATGAAGGACCAGGGGTCGTATCTTGTTTTGGGGGTAATGTCTAGCTCCAGACAAAAACGGCCGGGTGGCCGCCGTCTTTTGTCTGGGCACATGGCGGTTTGGGGGCTTCTCCATGGGAATTCGGACAAAACCCGCCCCAAACCCGGGCCAACAAAGTCTCGCCCCAGACAATAGCCCCCGGGAGGAATGTCTAGGAAACTGCAAAATGGCCAATTAGTGTCTGGAGACATTAAGATAGGAGCCCTGTGAAGGACGTTGCCATCGTCAAAGCCTGAGTTGTGTAGCCCCTTATTTGGTGGCGGGCGGCGTGCGGGGACCTGTATGTGTACGGTGTGCGATGGGAGTATGGGACAAGGTTAAGGCAGGTTGGTGAATTCCCGGGGACCTGTGACGGTGCGAGTACAATTGGGTGGATGCAATGCGAAGATGAAAGGCTCTGCAGCAGGTGAGTAGGCCAGTGCAGGGGGAGTGCGTGCGCATGCATTCCAGCGCCATCGGCTGAACGGACCAGCAGCGCTCGTATCTTACGAAGGCAGGGGCGGCGTCAGTGGCCGAATTCCTTAAAATGGCTTCGTTTAGTTGACGAAACAGGCTGCCGCCGCTTCGTTCACCCCCAAAATTTTTCCGGGGGCTCCGCCCCCGACCCGCACGATGTAGACACCGACACGACACGCCCACTCCTCCCCTGCTTCCCGCCGACCCAACCTCACTCTCCCGCCAGGGGAAACCCTGTCTCCCGCCGTCAACACCCATAGATACAGCCCTTTGAGCCTTCTTACCATATGCCACGCAGGTTTCGGCCGTGGAGTAGCCGCTGGAACCCCCTGTCCTTGGCCAAAAGTGGCCGAAATCCCAAAAATGTCTTCGTCTCTTTGACGAAAGACCCCCCAAGATCCCGTGCGTTCTGGCCGAAATTCAAAGTCAAGCACAAAAAAATTTCGTCAGCCAGAGGCCTTGTTGGGCAAATTTCGTTCCGAATGAAGGAAGATACGAGCGCTGCGGACCAGACCAGCCACCAGCCCAGCCCAGCCCAGATTTTCATCGGAACGAATACCGTACTGCCAGGAAGTTTTTTTCATAAATCATTTTGTGGCGTTGAAAAAAACTTAATTTGGAAAAAGTTAATGATAATTCGCGTTCCAGATGAAAAAAACTTAATAGCTGCGGGAAAACCTGGGGGGTGCGCGGGGAGGGGCAGCGGGGAGGGGCACGCGCGTGTGTGTTCCAACGGCCACACACGCAGAGCCACACGTTTCCGGATGCACCCAATCATAGTGCGCATTGGACGGAGGGGCCAGATAGGTCGGAAAGCTTGGAATGAAGCAGTGGGAGGCGTTTCCCTATGGTGTACGGTACCGTATGCTGTCTGATGGGGCTGCACCGGCGTGTGAGTGCGTGTGGCAGAGCACGCCGGCGCAGCCTCTACATGTGCCGAAAAATTCGAGACTTAAATCCCGCCCCAACAAAAAAAAGTTATTCAGAAAACGTTAAATATTAATCCCTGGCAGCCGAAAAAAACTTAGCACTGGAAAAAACTTCCTGGCAGTACGGTAGACTACGGACATGCAGTGGGCTGGACGAGTTTAGGCCTTAGTTGATTTGACTGGATTCAGTCCGGAAGGTTTGCTGCGGACTCCAAGCAATCGAGTGGTTCTGATTGGTCGGGTGATTGAGCAGGGTCCTAGCACTCGATGTTAGGAGCAGAACCGGAGGTAAATGGAGCTCTTACGAGAGCAAGCCTACTACTAGAGTAGGACGTCGGCGTTGCAGGTGGCACGTCCCTGAGGTCCAGAGCAGATGTCGCTCGCGACTCGCGTCAGCAAGTCCCTCTTGTAACCAATGCAATCTGGGGACATGGCCAGCAATGGTCTTGCCGACTGGCGTCTTCTGCGCCTGTCTGCATGTGGGTGCCCCTGTGCGCACAGCCCGCATAGCCTGGGTGGCGGATATGCCACATGTGGGACGCTGCCTGCTGGGCCACTCGGCCGCAGTGGCGGGCGCATGTAGCCTATGGTCCGGTCGCTGCTGGGCCAGTTGCGCTGGGCCTGGCTGGTGCCGAGGTGCCCGAGTGCGTGTGCCGCTAAACGCAGCCCTCTGCGTTGCGCTTGGTTGTGTTGCTGTGGATGTGCTCGTACTGCCGCACCACCGGGAGTTTGGTCTAGGGGTATGATTCTCGCTTTGGGTGCGAGAGGTCGCGGGTTCGATTCCCGCAACTCCCCCTTTTGCCTCTGCCGACCGCTCCTGACAGCGGCTCGTGCTCTGTGCGTGCGCGTACACCGGCTGCGCACAACATGTACAGGTGTTCTTTTGCTTTGCGCAGCAGTTCACAGTGGCTGGCATGCATACGGCACCGCTGTTTGCACGTGGCCCGATGATGGCAGGCAGTGGCATGGACGTGGGGGCGGGTGCGGGGCGAAAGTCACTCCCAAAGAACAACGACTGGCGAGG
>NC_057008.1:699718-714883 GCF_000002595.2 Chlamydomonas reinhardtii | reverse complement strand
GGCGAGGTGCGTGATCAGTGAAGGTTGGAGCCGACGAATGGCACAGCCATTGTCCGCCGTACCAGTAGAGGGCGCACGCATGCGCGTCCTGCCCCGCCCCCACGTCCATGCCACTGCCTGCCATCATCGGGCCACGTGCAAACAGCGGTGCCGTATGCATGCCAGCCACTGTGAACTGCTGCGCAAAGCAAAAGAACACCTGTACATGTTGTGCGCAGCCGGTGTACGCGCACGCACAGAGCACGAGCCGCTGTCAGGAGCGGTCGGCAGAGGCAAAAGGGGGAGTTGCGGGAATCGAACCCGCGACCTCTCGCACCCAAAGCGAGAATCATACCCCTAGACCAAACTCCCGGTGGTGCGGCAATACGAGCACATCCACAACAACACAACCAAGCGCAACGCAGAGGGCTGCGTTTAGCGGCACACGCACTCGGGCACCTCGGCACCAGCCAGGCCCAGCGCAACTGGCCCAGCAGCGACCGGACCATAGGCTACATGCGCCCGCCACTGCGGCCGAGTGGCCCAGCAGGCAGCGTCCCACATGTGGCATATCCGCCACCCAGGCTATGCGGGCTGTGCGCACAGGGGCACCCACATGCAGACAGGCGCAGAAGACGCCAGTCGGCAAGACCATTGCTGGCCATGTCCCCAGCTGGGCTGGTGGCTGGTCTGGTCCGTTCAGCCGATGGCGCTGGAATGCATGCGCACGCACTCCCCCAGCACTGGCCTACTCACCAGCGTCCACCAGCTGCCGAGTGGCTGATGCTGGCTCGAGTACCTGCTGGTCTCTTGTGAAAGCCTGCTATCCTGACAATGCAGCCGTCACTTGTATATGAGTAAGTCAATGATTGTATACAAGCCCCCCCCAGCCCAGCACCACGGGCTCTCGGCGGATAAATCGAGAAGCACGTTCAGAGCTGTCACGCATACCTGCTGCAGATCCCAACCAAACTCCTTCACTTTCAGCCCATATTTGCGTGCCTTCGCAACATTTGTGAGCCTTCAAAATTGCAACTCGAATGCTGCCCAATCAACCCCCATCCCCGCAGGTTCCCCTGATCTGCCCCCGTGTTGGCTTGATCAAACTTTCATACATTTGAGCTGTGCTAGCACTTATCTAGAAACGCAATCACCCATCATCAGCCAGACAACCAGCAGACTGTGGCACCTGTCTGTGCCCGATCCTAATTTCTGTCCTTTTCGTAGCTCTTGGTTGAAGCCGCTGTGCAAATTCACACCTGGCAGTATTCGGGACCTGCAACGACAGCATCGTTGGTCCCAGACAACCAGATTCCACCTGACAAGTTTAGTGCTGCCCTGTCGAGGTATCCAGCGCATTGCCGGATTCAGCCTCAGCCTCGGCAGCCAGCACTTGCTACCAAACTCAACATGGAGCAACATGGCCGCTACAACCTCTTGAGCTCCAATCATAATTAGTTTCAACCGTGCACTGTTTCAAACATAAGCATCGCTCCGCAACACTGAAGTCCCTTACTCCATTTCCTTGACAAGGGGTCACAAGAAACTACGCTTTACCCCGGCCTCGGTCAAGAGCATGCCTCCGTGGAGGTCGGCGGCCTTTAAATGTGAGGCTGGGAAGGCTCGACGGTGATTTGAGCCATGTCCCGCACGTAGCTGGCCCAAGCAGCTCCCTCGCCTTCCCTCCCCAGTTCTGCCCCCGCGCCTGCAGCACCTCCTACCCGCTGCGGCCGCTCCCTTTCCTGCCTGCCCTACCCCGCTCCCGTCCTTGCACCTCGACAAGCCCACCGGGCGCCCCCTCGCTAAATGGCGCGCCCGCTTACATGTCACCGCCGGTGCGGGCCTTCTTGTGGTCCCGCGAGTCGCCCGCCGTCCCCATGTCGTCTGGCCCCATGCTGGGCACGGCTGCCACGGAGGAGCCGCCAGCGCCGTTGCCGTACGGCTCATCCGCGCCAGGCACCACCGCGTACCTGGCACACGCCACGAAACACAAAACACACACACACGTGCCGGAAGTCAACTCACAGCTGCTCCGGCTTTTGCCCCCGGGAGTCTGAAGGCCCCACCCTGTCGAGTGGCTTCTTCCCATCACCAACAACCAGGACAGTGCCGAATCCATACGACCACCCCCAACCGCACCCACGCCCGCACAGCGCACAGTCTGCGCCGCTCCCACGACCATCGACAACCCCTGACACCCCTCTGGACCCCCCAGCTGTATTGCATTGGGTTCAGTTTAGTCTGGGCTGGTATTCACAACCCCCCCCCACCTGTCTGCTGGCGCCACGTACAGCCCGCCCTCGCCGCCGTCGTGCGCCATGGCAGTGGCCAGGATGGCGTCGCGCCGCAGCTGGCCGCGGCTCAGGCTCAGCAGCAGCGTGGGCACGTAGCTGCAGGGGCAGCAGGGCGCAGCAGGGGGCGGCAGGGGCCGGGCGCGGAGGGCGTTGGGGCTCAAGGGGGCCACGGGCGATGCATGGGGAACCCTGGTTGGCATCCCCGTGCACGGTGCATCCAGCCCGTGTCCTCCCACACAAACACCCTTCTCGCGAGGCCGTGCTGCACGCCCCATGCCTCACGTCCACACCCTGTGTTTGCCCGCCCCCCCCCCCCCCAGTCCCGGGTTCCCGGCTACTTGTCCTCGTGCTTCTCATATGAATGCCGCGAGACCGAATTCCACATCGACCCCTGCCCGCCAACACAGGCCCCCCTCCCTGCACGGTACTCATGAAACCGGTACAACAAACCGCCACGCAACCCCCCGCCCAACCCCCCCCCCTCCCACGCGGCCACTCACAGGTCCTGCTCCGCGCCGTGCCCCAGCTGTCCGTTGACGCCGCGCCCCCAGCTGTACACCTCGCCCGCCTCCGTCACCGCCACCGTGTGACGCCACCCGCACGCCAGCAGCGCCACACGCCGCGGCGTCGCCGCGCCCGCTTCCACGCCGCCGCCAGCCAGCCCGAAGCCGGCGACGGGCGTGGGCGCGGCGCGGTCCTCTGAGTCGCCCAGACCCAGCTGCCCAAACTGCGGGGCCGGGGTGATCAGATCGTTGGAATGAGGCCACGGAGCGGGGTTGTGGGTTGGAAGCGCTGGGTCGCGACCGGGGGGTCAGAAACTCAGAACCGGCAGCACGCACACGCGCACATACGTAAACATACACGCGCGCGCGCACACACATACACACACATGCACACACACAACCGCGCATAAACATTCATACACATGCGCGCAGCCCTCCCAGGCGCAACCCCCGCAACAGCAGCCCGCCCCGCCCCAGCCTCGTTGCCCGCCCCGCCCCGCCCCGCCCCGTCCCAGCCTCTCAGCCCGCCCCGCCCGCACCTTGTTCCAGCCCCACGCGTACAGGTTGCCCTCCGAGTCCGCGGCCATGGTGTGCCGCCAGCCGCCAGCCACCGTGCTGACGCGGCAGTGCTGCAGCCCAGCCACCAGGCACGGCCGCGTGTGGTCGCTGCGAGTGCGTGCGAGCGCAAGCAAACACACACGTGCAGCAGGGGTGCAGCAGGTGGAGTTTGGAACAGGTGGGCTTGAACGTGTGTTGGGTGACAGAGGGGGCCGGCGGGCGAAGTGGAGAGTGGCGACAGGCCGGGCATGGAGCTAAACGGCAGACCCGAGCACGCACCTAAGCCATGCCCAAGCCCGGCTCTGGGCATCTTGGACGCCGGTGTGCGTTACCCACGGTTACTCCTACCCCTACCCCTACCTTGCCAAGCCTTCCTCAACTCCCCAGCCCCATCCTGCCCTCCCTGCCCCATCCTGCCCTCCCTGCCCTCCCCATCCCTCCCATCCCGCCTTGCCCTCCCTTCCCCCTCCCCCGTGTACCGTACGCACGGCACTCACACATGGTCGCCGTGCCCCAGCTGTCCGTACTTGCTCCAGCCGAAGGTGAACACGCGGCCCTCGTCCGTGACCACGGCACTGTGCCGCCAGCCGCATACCACACTCGTCACTGTGACGCCGTCCAGGCCCACCACTCGGGTGGGGGTGTACCTGCCGGGTGGAGTTGGAGGGGAGGGGGATGAAGCGTGTCGTGGCCGTGTCGAGGCAACGCAGCGATGCAAGTCATGTAACCCCGATGGCTTAAAACCCCGGGGCCAAGCAGCAAGCCCGGATGAACGGCCCATTCGTGTCAGGTACGGCAACTCAGCTGAGGTGGCCTTGAACAATTATACTTTTGCGGAAGTTGAATCCGCTGCCCAAGGTGCTGCCATGCGCACTCCCAGCAACACGCCGAAAGCTGGCGCCTTCCCCTGCCCCTCCCTCGCCCCACCTGTCCTGCGAGTCGCCGTCCCCGAGGTTGCCGTACCGGCCCCATCCCCAAGAGAACACCTGCATGGTCATGGGTGGGAATTGGACGCCTATGCGTTCGAAGGCGGTCTGCAGTACGCGGGACAAGCTCAGAGCTCGGGCACGATCGCACACGACCGCACCAGCTGTCCGTTCCGCATGCCGACAAACAGTGCACAGACCTTACATAATCGGCACCTCCCAGGTTTCGGTGACCCTTCGCCCGTAGTACAAACGCACAGCGGTATACAAACACATGCACACGCACGCACACACGCACGCACGTACGCATCCTGTACCGCTTTTCCAATCATCTGTGCAACCCCCCGCCCGCCCCCCTCACCGTGCCCGCCTCCGTGGCCGCCAGCGAGTGCTCCGAGCCGCACGCCACACTCGACACCCGCTCACCCTGCAACAGCAGCCGCAGCAGCAGTGGCAGCGGCAGTGCGTAGCGTGTGAAGTTGTGCGTAGTGTGGTGCCGGCGGCGTGCGTGGTATGGTAACACACGAGGAAGGCGTAGCAGGCAGCGTGTGCAGGCCAGCCACCACTGCACGCACTGTGGCCGCCTCGGCCCCTGCCCCTGCCCCGCACCGCACCGCAACAGCACAGCCGCGCGACTCCAAAGCCTGCGGCCTCCATGCCGCCCTCACCGCCCGCCCGCAACACAACCTCCCAGCCCCCACACCCCTGCCTCCCTGCCCCCCGCCTCCCGCCCCTTGCTCCCACCTGCAGCGCCGTGACCAGCTGCGGCGAGAGGCAGTCATTGGTGTGACCCAAGCCCAGCTGCCCGTTCTGGTTCCGCCCGAACGTGTACAGCGCCCCGTCGCCCTGGGTAACCACCAGCGTGTGCGTGTCACCGCACGCCACGCGCGCAACGGGCCGCCCGGAGAAGAACGCAATGGGACGCGGCACGAACACGTCGCCGCACTCGCCGTGGCCCAGGCGGCCGAAGTCGCCCCTGGGTGGGAGGAGACCAGTTGGAGGGGAGGGGAAGGGAAGGAGGTGGCGAGGAGAAGGGGTCGGCAACGGGATAATGTGATGCGGTGCAGGGGGCCTAGTGCCCTGATCCCTGGGGCGCGCTCGCAGCGATGGAGCGCGCGCTTGCCCGCCCGGTATGCCGGTAGGCCGAAGCGCCTCAGCTTAAAGCTGAAGCCCCTGTGCACCGTGCCGGCACGAGCGTAACGAAAGCTACACCAAATGTTGCAACAACCGTGTGCTGTACCACCCGCCGAAACCCAGCGCCCCTGCGCCCCAGCCCCTGGGCCGCCGCCCCGCCCCTGCGCCCCAACGCCACCCACCAGCCCCAGCTGTAGATCTGTCCTCGTGACGACGCGACCGCCACCGTATACTCCGCTCCGCACACCACAGCGTCAACGCCCGCATCGGTTAATGCGGCGATGCATGTTGGGGAAGTGCACTGGTCTGCCTGGCCATGCCCAAGCTGGCCATCTTCACCTCGACCCCATGAAGCAACTACACCGCAGTCTGCAAGTGGATAAGGCATGTTTGTAGAACATCAGCTGCATGCGCGTGGCGACTCGCGCAAGCCGGTCCGCATTTTGCGCTCGATCACGCCCATGCTTCGCCTCGTGTGACATTTCGTATCTCATGCATGCACTGCGCCACTCACCGAGCAGCGCTATTGAATGGGAGGACCCGCAAGAGACGCCCAGCACGCGAGCCTCCTCCTGATGGTCTCCATTGTACATTTCGGCCATGTCTATCGCCACCGGTCGGGCATTACAGGCGCAGGAAACGACTTGGCTGCTGAAGTGGCCTAATTGTTCTGTGTCAGGGTCTTTGCCCGCTGTGCCATGCCAAGCAATTGCCTTGATCACAACAAAATTATTAGGAGAAGAGCGAATAGGTTTGAGGGGCGAAGTTGGAAGAAAGCCCCGTTGGCTTATCCAAAAGTTGTCTTCTCCAAGCACGCTCCTCAGAAACTCAAAGAACGTCTTGCAGCGTGTGGGCTCGAAAAGTTTTGCCGCGCAGTCAGTTTTTCGACCCAACGAGTTTCGCTTGCAGTGCGACCGTTTCACAGCAATGGGGCAGTCTCGCCCGAACTCCGCTGACCCTCCAGCCCTGGGCTCAGCAGCCGGGCATACGTGTAGCTAGGAACACTTACACGGCCTTCAATCTTTTGTAGATGGTGCTGCTTGTCGGGCCTGGGCTGGGACTTTTCCCGCTGCCCATACTCCATGGAACTGGCCATTTCAGCGGTGCTGTGCTACAACATGCAACCTTCGCCCACGCTGAGGTGCGTCGAAAGGCTACGCCTGATTGCGCGCTATGGCCGTGGTAAAGACCGGCAAGCCCCGCAACCGCGGCCTTTCGGCACTACCCGCAACACCATCCATGTTGCGCTCCCGCTCGCCCTTCGGCCGCTAATCCCCCAGGCCTGCTAACCCTCTTGCTCGCAGAGGCTGATGGAGCACCGCCGGGGATGTGAGCGCTACCAGGACGCGGTCGCGTTCACGGCGTGGAAATTGCAGGTGCGTGCGCGGCGCGGGGTGGCTTACCGCGGTGGCACCTGAATGACCTGCCCATGCCATCTCTCCGGCAATCGGCCAATGCGTTTAGGAAGTACAAAAGGGCGTCTAGGATGGAATGGTAAATATCGGGAAGGAGGGCCCTTCCGCCTGTCCCGCTGTCCCCACACCGCCACCATTGCGTGCCGACGCATGTCGCCGCAGTCGGTGGGCCTCACACACATACACACACGCGTACACATACACATACACACACGGTCCTCTTTACTCGCTTAGCGGGTGTGGCATGCCGCACTCACGAAAGAAGGCTGACCCCTTCCGTATGTTGGCGGTTGCTCTCTGCGCACCTGCAGAAGCGCATCAAGAGAGACGTGGGGTACAAGGTGCGCACATCGCTAGATAGCGGCTGAAGTGACCGTCGCAGCCTGTCTTGCACCGGGACTTCGCACAGCGAGCAAGCGCCGACAACCGCTCTCGCGCCGTCCGAACATACATATTCCCTCAACCGCACTTGTGGACGTTGTCGTAGCTCATGCCTCGCACCTTGGCTGGCGGGTGCACACGCACACACGCACAATCCTGCGTGCTTCATTCCCCTTGTGACCTCCGACAAACACACGCACATATGCAAACACGTCATGCAAACGCACATACACAGACGCATGCGCAGTGTCACCGTTTCCCCTAGCGCTTTCCTAACACTACTCGCACGCGGCTTGCCTCCCCCCGCGCCTGGCCTCGACCACACAGATCTGGGCTGCCTATAACGACGTCACCACCGCCTACGTGCTGTACTGGAAGCTTATGTACATGGCCGCCGCGTTCTCGCGCGTGCTGGCAGCGCTGGGAGGCAGCGGCGCCGGTGGAGCCTGATGAGCGGGCGGCAGGCGCCAGCAGCGCCAGCAGCAACACTAGCGGCATCAGAAGCGCCAGCAGTACGGGTAGTTGGCGCTGCTGCAAGTGGAAGCGGGCGGGGGCGGCGCCCGGGCACTCGGCGAAACAGCGACACGTGCATGCGCCGCTGCTGCAGGGCGGCGTGTGGGGCACGCACGTGCAGCTGCGTCGCACGGAGGGCCCTACGTCGTACGCGGCTGGACTGCCATGCGGGCGCCACGGCCGGCCGTGTACAGCACATAGCGTGGCGCGGCGTGGGTCGGGGCACGGGCTGAGGCTGGAGCTGGCTGCAGGTGTGTGGTCAAGGTACGGTACGATGAGAAGAGAATGGCTGTAGCACTAAATGTTTTGTGGGCACAGGCGCATGCGGTAGGCGTTTCCTGCCTGCGTCTGTTTGGTTCCACATCTGTACCTTTACCAGTATCATATTTGATTGTACATTACAGCGCTTTACTTGCCTTGCAAATTGTGTGTGTGGCTCAACTGGAAACCGTGTAGTTGCTTGATGATACGTCAGGATGGGTCCATGCAGCTAATTGTGCAAACATCTGGCAAACGTGCCAACGCGAAGGAATAGAGCGGTGGGCTGCAACTCTGCAAGTCACTTCACGGCTGACGGTGAACGGCCGTTTTGATGTGCGTGTGATTTTGCGTGGGTTGCGTATCAGAGCTCGTGCATTACGGCAACTGAGGATGGATACCCAGACAAGTTAGAACTGAGTCGTACGGAAATGGATAGGGATCAAGGGCTGCAGGCACAGGGGTTTGGACACGGGATTCAGGAATGCGTTGCTGCTGCTAGACAGATGTTGCATGCAGGTTGCGTTCATCAAATGCACTTTGCAGGAGAGACGCAGTGGGGCTGTGCGCCCGCCTGTGGGCGAGCGAGAGACGAGTGCGGTGCGGTCCAACATCCTGAGACCAGCTGGGGAGCTCGTTACGACTGTTGCGGGAGTTAAAAGTTGAATGTGTTTTTGCGACCATGTAACGAAGCATGCAGTGGTGCACCACCTGACGACCGTGTCCATCCATCCGTGCACCCCGCCATGAAGTTGGTCGCTGCCTGTTTCGTTGTGATGACGTGATTGTGGGTACATCCAAGAGTGACTCTACCCGCTTCTAAAAAGGGGCGCGGCATAATCTACACCGTAAACTGCATGCGCTACTAACCAGTGGCACTGTCCAGCGTGGCAAGTCAGCATATCAAGGTGCATCTGGGCAGGAGGATATGATCGTGTATCTCACCTGTGAGCTGGGGGGAAAGAGAAAGAGTCGCGCGGTGCGACGCAACTTGTCCGGGCCCGGATGGCCGTCCCGATGGGCCACACCGAGAAACCCCAGAACTTGGTTAGTTGAATCACTGACCGGCAAGTAGTACAGAACAGGCCACTTTAGCGGTGCTGTGCTACAACCCGTGATTGTGGGTTAGCTCCTGGGTCTGAAGCGCCACGGTTCGGGAGATCGGTGCAGCTAAGAGACTGTGTGCTTCTGACGGCCGGGTTCCAGCGCTCGTATCTTCCTTCGTTCGGAACGAAATTTGCCCAAAAAGGCCTCTGGCGGACGAAATGTTTTTGATCTTGACTTGGAATTTCGGCCAAACCGCACGGGATCTTGGGGGGGTCTTTCGGCAAACAGACGAAGACATTTTTGGGATTTCGGCCACTTTTGGCCAAGGACAGGGGGTTCCAGCGGCTACTCCACGGCCGAAACCTGCGTGGCATATGGTAAGAAGGCTCAAAGGGCTGTATCTATGGGTGTTGACGGCGGGAGACAGGGGTTCCCCTGGCGGGAGAGTGAGGTTGGGTCGGCGGGAAGCAGGGGAGGAGTGGGCGTGTCGTGTCGGTGTCGACATCGTGCGGGTCGGGGGCGGAGCCCCCGGAACTTTTGGGGGTGAACGAAGCGGCGGCAGCCTGTTTCGTCAACCAAACGAAGCCATTTTAAGGAATTCGGCCACTGACGTCGCCCCTGCCTTCGTAAGATACGAGCGCTGCCGGGTTCCATACCCGCTGCGGCGGATGGGGTGAGGGAAGCCTGGGGAAGTGGGTAGCGGCGCGTGTGACGGTTGGTGCGAACCTTGATTGATCGACCTTGACGGCATGAGCTTGCAATTCGGTGAGGACTGAAGAAACGATCGGCGCTCAAGTACATAATTTATTGACTTCAGTACGTAGCAAGCAGGCTGCCCTCAAAACAGCCATGGCGGGAACAAAACATTGCGAATGCCAGTGGAAACGCCTCACGCCAGAGCTCGTTCAAAGCATCGCTGCGTTCACTCATCCCAACGACGCCGCAGGCGCGCTAAAGCTGGTTGACCATGAGACCTGCTCGGCTCTGCGCAGCTCGTTTAACACACTGTACATGGCACAAAAACCGCCGATTAAGGTTTGGCGACTCCGCGGCGAGCTCCACCGAGCGGCGCTGCCTTGGCCCGGAGTGGACTTCGCGGCGCACTGGGGCCGTCCCGAGCCCTGGCTTGCTCTCACGCTACCCCAGCGCCGGCGGCTGCTGTGCCTGGCCGCGTCCTCGGGCCACGCACCCAGCCTGGACGCGGCCCTGGCGCACTGCGGTTGCACGCTGACGCCGGAGGTGCTCGCTGCGGCTGCTGCAGCCGGCAACATGGCGTTCTGCGTGCGGCTGATGGCGATGCGCGAGCGCCCACCCTCCAGCAGCTCCAGACTTCCTATAAACGTGGGGGAGGCGCTGGCGGAGATCGCCGCACAGAATGGGCAGCTGCCCGTGCTGCAGCTGCTGTTAGCCAACTGCGAAGATTTCGGCATAGCCCCTGCGGTGTCGGCTGCAGCCCGAGGCGCCTGCGCGGGAGGCCACTTAGACGTTCTTGCCTGGCTGCAGCAGGTGCACGGCTACAGCCCCAAGACGAGGGACGTGGAGGCGGCGGCGCGAGCGGGTCAGGTGGTGATGCTGGAGCACCTGCTCGGGCTTCTGTTCGAAACGGCGTACGCACCGCTGGCGATAACGCCGGCGCGTATGCGATTTGTGGCTGCTTTTAAGCGCGCAAACGAGGGCAACGGCCGCCGCTGCAACCGGCGGCTGCTGCTGCTGGCAATGATCCATGGATGCCCGGTGGAGGCGCTGCGGCGGCACTACAGCTGCCGGCCGCCGTGGCGCTGGCGGCTCGGCGGCGCGCCGGGAGTGGCAGTGGCGGCAGCGGCAGCGGCAGCGGCTGGAAACTGGGAGGTGGCGGACTCTAACGCCGAGCTTGCAGAGGAGCGGACTGAGCCGGAAGCCAGCCGGCGACCTGGCGGCGGCCAGCAGCAGTCTGCTACTGATGAGGGCTTATCATCATCGGCAGGTCTGGTCGAGCAAGCGGCAGCCGCCGTCGGCAGCGCCACGCGCTGCTGGGCCGCCAAGCTGGACTTCCTGCGTCA
The DNA here is from genome assembly GCF_000002595.2 of Chlamydomonas reinhardtii. Taxonomy (NCBI): domain Eukaryota; kingdom Viridiplantae; phylum Chlorophyta; class Chlorophyceae; order Chlamydomonadales; family Chlamydomonadaceae; genus Chlamydomonas; species Chlamydomonas reinhardtii. The sequence continues at coordinate 703,836 of NC_057008.1, read as the reverse complement.
CCGCTGGGGGGGCGCCGTGTTTGACCAGGTCTTGCGGGGCGTGCGCGGCGGCCTGGAGGCAAGTGCCGGCATATGGGCGGCGGCCGCGCGGCCGGCCGACGCCTTGGAGCGACTGCGGTGGCTCCGGCGGGAGCACGGCGGCGGCGGCTTCCTCGCAGATGCCGTCAAGCCGGCAGCGCTGCAGGCCGCCTCGGAGGGGCGTGCGGCGGAGCTGCGCTACCTGTGGGATGAGTGCGGCGGCGCGTGGGAGGACGACGACTTTGTTCACAGGCTGGTGGGGGCAGCCGGCTGCGGCGGCGGCGCGGGCGGCGGCGCGGGCGGCGACGCAGGTGTGCTGCAGCTTCTGGCAGAGCGCGGCAATGCCGCCTTCACGGTGTTGCACGCCTGGAATGAGGTGCGGACTGGCAACGGCACGGGCACGAGGCTGGAGTGGCTGGTGGAGAACGCGACGGGTGAGGTGGACATGGATGAGTGGGACCAGCAGAACGTGGTGCCGCCGGATGTGCTGTGGGGCTGTGTGTGGGAGGAAGCGGCGAGGCAGGGCGCCGACGTGCCGCTGCTGCGCGCGCTGCGGGAGCTGCGCGGCGTGCCCATCGACCTGGGGGCGCTGGCGGAGGGCGGCAGCGAGGAGGCGCTGGAGTGGGCGGCAGCGGAGCTGGAGCAGGAGGCGCAGGCGGCGGCGGCGGCGGCGGCGGCCGCGGTGCAGGCACAGGCGGCAGAGCAAGCACCAGCGCAAGCACCAGAGCAGCAAGCGCAACTGGAAGCTGCCGGAGGAGGAGGCCTGCGGGTGAGATGAGGGAGGGGGCATGGGGGGTTAATGGAGGGCATGGTTCGGCCTTCGTTTGTGTTGCAGTGGAAACACACGTGCGTGACATGCATGTCTGCACAGTTGTGGTGATCCTACTGTGGCGGCGCCTTCCCTGCCTCCCGTGTTGCTGTTTGGCTGCTGCCCTCCATTGCTCACCCACGCGCTTCGTGTTTGTGCGGGCGTGCGTTTGCACCTATTCAGCCTGAGAGCTAGTTTCCCGGCCCGGACCTTGATTGCGATACGCAAAGCCCCCGGACAGCTAACTCAGTCCGAACAAAACCCCCGACAACCCGTACTTGGAGTGCGCCCCACGTAGCGGACATATTCGGAGAGGTAGCAGGGACTGTCTTTCCCTGTCCGCCCCCGCCCTCCATGCCCAAACCACCCTCTCTGCCTGCCCCTCGCTCTATTGCGTTAAGTTCAGTTAGTTTGGGCTGGAATCTTACCCCCCCCCATTGTACCACTTCCTTTACTGACTTTATATGTAGCCCCCCCCCAGCCCCCCAGCCCCCCAACCCCCCAACCCCCCAACCCCCCAACCCCAACCCCCCAACACCCCAACACCCCAACACCCCAACCACCCAACCCCAGGCCCTGCAGCCGCAAGAGGTCTGGCGGGTGAAGAACGCCGGCAACCTGGCGGCGCTGACGTGGCTGCGCGGCCGGGGCCTGGTGCCGCCGCTGGAGCCCTGAACTGCTCAGGGCTGAACTGCTGGGCTTGACTTGACTGAAGGACAGAAGGGCCGACGAGCTGGCGCCTAGACTTACTTCCCGCCGCGTGGAGGTTCCGCGTAGAGGTGACGCCACGAGGTGCCCGGATGGCTGCCTGCAGCTGTTGGTGCATGCAGGGGGGCTGAGAGATAGAGCGTGGGGCTAGCTAGGGCTAGCTAGTAGCTAGTAGCTAGGGTGACGGGGGCGCCTGGGGGGGGGGGCGCCAGACAGACAGCTTGCATTGGTTCCAAGTGGGACCCGTTGACGCAGGTTACGAGCCAGACAGTCGTCGGGTCAGGGTTCCAACACGCCCGCTGCACTCTTGCCACGGGCGTCGTGTGCATGTGAAGGACGGGCACGCCACTTCTGGATTGGATGGGATTCTACTTCTGCCTTCTGGATTGTTGTGGATTGGGAATGTGGTGGTGGTTGTCGGCGCGTGTTGCATGATTGCGTTGCTTTGGTAGGACTGCGCTTGGCCAAACGGCGGGCCACAAATTGTCGCCAGCACATAGCCATGGTCCTTGGTTGGACAGTGGATTGCCGATTGCGCAAGAGATTGAAGGCCGAGATGACATTGGTTGTCTGGTGGGTAGCTTTGGTGGGAGTTGTTGGAGGGAGCGTCATCAGGCAGGGGTCATACGGCACCCCGCCACGCACATTGAGATTGTGTCATGCCGCCTTGCTTGTGTCGTGGTTGAAAGACTTACATGGAAGGATTGAGCCCAGCTTGTCGTGCCGCTCATTTGTCACTTCACAGCACAAGACAGGAAGCACAACGGCGCCGCACACGCGCACATGCTACCGACCAACCGTACGTCCCCAGCAGGGTACTTCAGCCAGGACCGTGCCAGTCCTGCCGGCCGGGGTGGGCCAAACGGCCAGGACCGGCCCGCAGCAACGGTCACCCTACCCTGGCATACACGATGCGTTACAGTATGCGTAGCTTGCAACGATCACGATGCGTTACCGTATGCTTACAACAGCACCGCACCGCACCGCACCGCACCGCAAGCCCCTCCGCCCGCCGCTCCAGTCCCACCACAGAACACGGTGCAGACGAGGACCACCCCCGCCACCAGCGCCACAGCTTCGCGGCAGTGCACCATATCTGAAGCTGCGCCACCGTCGCTGTGTCGCAAACAGCAATGCATGGACCACGGTGTGCGCATTCATTCAAAGCTGAAGTACCCGCACGCAAGCCATATAGACCAGTCATGCTATGCCGCCCAAACACTCGCAGCCGCATGGATTCCCTGCACACAGCACCCGGATAACCGCGTCGCGCACATCATCTACGAAATGTTCCAGTCCAGTTCACTCCTCGCCGCCGCCGTCCGCAAACCGCACCACTCGGCGCCGCTTTCCCACCCCCGCCGCATCGGCAGCCCGCGCCGCAGACGGCTGCTGATCTGGCGCCGCCGCCGTCGTCGTGCCGCCGCCGCCGCCACTGCTACTGCCGCTGCCACCACCCGCTGCGGCCTCAGTCGCAACAGGCGCTGCTACAGCCGCCACCGGCGCCGCCGCCGCCGCGGCCGCGGCCGTCGCCGCGGCATGCGGGGCGACGCCTACCACGGCACCTGCATGCCCCTCCCGTGTTGCTGCTGTTGCTGTTGCTGTTGCTGCTGCTGCTGCTGCTGCTGCTATGCCCGGGTGGGCTCGACCAGCAGAGCTCCCGTACTGCGCCGGCTGCACACCGGGCACCGGCACTCCTCCCCCGCCGTCACCCCACACCTCCGCCGCCCCCGCCCCCGCTGACCCCGCTGACCCCGCTGACCCTGCTGCCCCCGCCGCGCCCGCCCCCGACGCTGCAGCCACAGCTGCCGCGGCCGCCGCCGCAATACCGCCGTTGCGCCAGCCCGCTCCGCCGCCCCCACCACCGCCACCACCGCCGCCGCCCCCAACATTTCCATTTCCACTGCGCTGGCTGAGGCCCCGGCCACCGCCGCCGCCGCTCCTCCACGCCGCCTCCTGGCCCGGCGGCGGCCGCACCTTCTCCAGCAGCAGGAAGAGCTGGTTGCGCAGAGCGCGGCGGTCGACCTGTGCAGCGTGCGTGTGCGAAGGGGAATTACATTGGTGATAAGTTCAGGAAGTGGTAGTGGTGGTGTGGGGGCCGTGGAGTGTGCGTAGGTGCGGCTTCGCGAGGTGGTTCCGGTCAATTTGGAATGGGCGTGCACGTGTATGTGTATGTGTGTGTATGTGTGTGTATGTGTGTGTGTGTGTGTGTGTGCCTTGGTTTGGAGATTCATGGACAGCCAAATCGGGGGAGATTCATGGACAGCCAAACCGGCGGACACAGCACGGGAAAGGCAACTGCAACACACACAAACGTAAATACACATACACAAAACACACACACACACACACACACACACACACACACACACACACACGCACACACACACACACGCGCGCGCGCACACAAACTCACACACCCCGGTCCACACACGTTTCCACACACGCACGCACCTGCACGCCTCCCTCCATCTCGCCGCCCTCGCCGACCGCTGCGCCGCCGCTCCTCCCGCCACCTCCTCCTCCTCCTCCACCTCCTCCTCCACCTCCTCCACCTCCACCACCTCCTCCTCCACCTCCTCCA
>NC_057008.1:694164-695643 GCF_000002595.2 Chlamydomonas reinhardtii | reverse complement strand
CTGCTCTGCTTGCAAGGGCATCAGGAGGACGAAGTCAGAGGACAGCGCAACCTCCTTGTCAGCCGTTCGTATCTACCGCATCTCTTGTTGCTGGGTATTGTTGCTGCGAAATGCATGCTGCGGCCTCCGGCGGCGGTGCAAACGACGGCGCCCACAACCCCTCCGCCCCCCCCCCCACAACTTCTTGACTATCAGGACCTATTTCGGGCAAATAACTGCCCCCGCTCACCATACCACACCGGACCATACATACCGGACCATACACACCGGACCACACCGGACCATACCATACCGGACCACAAGATGTCGTACCGGACCGGACCAAACCTTACTGGACCACACCTCTGCCGTATGCCACGCCCCCCCGCCACGGGAACCCCGTGAGTACCCGCTGACACCCCTGACACCCCACCTTGTCGCCTGCCTGTGCTTGCCGCCTACCCGCCCCGCGCTTGCCCCCGTCTGACCGTCCCTGCATCTGGATGCCCCCTATGCGTGCGGGGCATCCAGGCTGGCAGTGCCTGTGGGGAGCCGTACGCGGCCCGCACACTGCCCAGCACCCCGTCATCTCTCCCCTAACCGGTCCCCATGCCACCCACATCTACCTCTTAACCCGTGCCTCACACCCTCTCTGCCTCTTTCGCCGCCTGGGCTTGTGTGTAGTCTTGTCTTTGTTATCCCTTCTTTATCCTACTGCCGACGCACCTCGGCCCTTGCACTGTGCCCTGCACTTCCGATTTTTGCACTTCCCCTTTACCACATGCCGCGCTCCTGGCCCGACGCTCCCTGCCTGGCGTCGGGGCTGCTTTCCTGGTCGTCAGGTAAGTTGTGGGTTTTATTTGTCGTGTCCGCGTGCCTGTCCTGTGCTGTGGTGCGCGCCACCAAGCCCGGGCGGCGACATTTATCGCCGGCGCCGCTCGCCCTGCTGCTCCACGGAGCCTCGGCCCCCTCCCCTAAGTATTATCGCTTGCAACTGTCGCCCCTGCCTGTGCTCCGCTAGTTTGGCTAGTCTGGGCTGGTATCTACAACACTTCCCATCACCCAACCCCCCGCCGCCTCCCCGCCCCTACGCACGCCCCCCTCACCTCCACCAGTTCGTTGTAGCTGGCGGCGTGGGCCGGCTCCCAGTCCAACAGCGCCACACGCCGCACCAGGCGCGGCAGCAGCAGCAGCTCAGACTTGCTGGCCCTGGGGGGGGGGCGGGGGAAGTGTGTGTGTGTGTGTGTGTGTGTGTGTGTGTGTGTGTGTGTGTGTGTGTGTGTGTGTGTGTGTGTGTGTGTGTGTGTGTGTGTGTGTGTGTGTGTGTGTGTGTGTGTGTGTGTAGGGGGAGTTGTAAGTAGCAGCCCTGGGGGTTACAGTCATGATCATTTAAGAAGTGAACGCGTAGGGGAGAAAGAGAGAGAGAGAGAGAGAGAGAGAGTGTGTGTGTGTGTGTGTAGGGGAGAGTGTGTGTGTGTGTATATGTGTGTGTGTGTGTGT
>NC_057008.1:690483-694064 GCF_000002595.2 Chlamydomonas reinhardtii | reverse complement strand
AGGCAGAGCCCAACAAAAACGTCCTAGGAGAGGGATGGAGGGCGGGGGTGGGATTGAGGGGTTGACGGTGAGAGAGGGAGACGCGGCAGGGTTGGGGTGCGGCAGGGCTGCGGCCGGGCTGCGGCCGTGGGATTGATGCTGAGGGGGACGGGGCAGTGGTCTGCGATTCGGAGATGAATGGATCTGGCCCCGCACCCAGCTTCACCCACCCACCTGCAACCACCCACCTGCACACCCACCCACCCACCCACCCACCTGATCATGGTCTGCCGCAGCAGCGCCAGCAGCCGCCGCCGCCCCTCGGGACGACAGCTGTCCAGCGGGCGTTGGATGGCGGCCTGCGGCAGGAGGGGAGAGGTGCGGTGTCCAGGATACCGTTATTCAGGCCCCCCCTGATATATATTAGTAATCCCCAGCAGTCAGAAGCCACAACCACCCCAACCACCGCAACCACCCTGAGGCGGCGACACCCAGGCGTCCCATGTCTCTTGGTCATTAAAACGGGCAATAAAGTTGTGGTAAAAACCCCGTCTGAGGTTTGGGTCGTGGTGAGTATTTGGGTCATCGCCCTACCTGCCAGGCGGCGGCGTTGGTGCCGTAGGGGCTGTGCCTCAGGAACGCCAGCAGCGGCTGCAGGTGTGCGGCGCTGCTGCCGGGCGTGGCGGGCGTGGGCGTGCCTGCGCGGGGCGCGCACAGCTCAAAGGTGCCGAGGTGGGTGCCGAGGTGGGTGCAGAGGTGGATGCAGAGGTGGAGTCACACGGGCATGGGGTGCGGGCCAAGTCCCTGACAACTCCAAGCCCCCAGCCGCCTAGCACAGTGGAGAGTACCCCGTGGACAGGGCCGCGTGCCGCACAATATCCGTCGCCCCCAGTTCCCTTCCCCCCCCGCCCCCCCGCCTGCTGCGGGCCCACCTGTCATGACCCATCTGCGCTCCGCGCGCAACGCAATCGCCGCCTGCAGTGCATGGAGGGCGTGTGTGATGGGTCCGTGCCGCCGACAAGGTCCGGGGCACCATGGGTTGGGCCGCGCGGGGGTTGGGAGTGGCCGCGGCCGGAGGCCGCGGGGGGCAGGCGCACGGGGTAGTCTAGGCCGCGGCAGCATGCCGCAGCCGTCCCCGTCAGCAGCAGCGTAAAACCACGCACCGGCTGCATACGGTATATGCAAACTACAAAAACAGGATTATCGGAACCGGCGCCGCACCTGCAGGCGGTTGGTGATGGAGGTGGAGCCGAGCAGGTGGCCCTCGTCCAGGATGACACGCAGCCAGTGAACCTGGGGCATTGGGAGTAGGAATGGGAGGTGGGGGATTGGGATTAAGAATGGGAGGTGGGGCATTGGGAGTAGGAATGGGAGGTGGGAGGTGTAGATATCAGCCCAAACTGAACCGCTCCCAATGCAAAAGAGCGCGGAGGAGAGCGTTGGGGAGGGGGGGAGTGGTACAGATGGTTGGGAAAGCGGTACAGGATGCAGGAGGAGCAGGTCTCAGGGCATGGAGGGCGTTGGGAGGGTGGGCGATGGGGAGCTGGAGGTTGCATCTGTCGCAGGGGATAGTGAACGAAGCCCGGCGGGTTTTTTTGGGGGGGATCGACGGGATTTAACAGCGGTTTGAGGCTGGACGGGCACGGCGACAATGGGCAATGCTGCCGCGACGGAGGCTGCTGGGGAGTGCGTGTAGTCGAACGCAGGCAAGCGGGAGCAAGCAAGGGCAGCACATCACAGTCGGGAGGGGGAGGGGGCGCTAGAGGGGGTGGGCGATGGGGAGCTGCCCACGGGAGCTGCCGTGCATGCCAGCGCGTTCAGGACTCGTTGGACCTCGCGTGCAGCACATACGTGTGCAATGTAATGTTGCTGACAAAGATCCACACAGGGAAAGGATTGTTGATGGCATGCAGACTTCCAGGTCTGGGCAGCCGTTTGAGGGTGCCCGGGGCCTGTGAGGCAGATGGGGGGCGCCGCAGCAGCGTGAGTACTTGATGGCCTAAAGCAGCTCGCTACCCTACTGACTATTTACTAGCGAACGCTTACAATGTGATACTCCATAGAGCCTACGCGTGCAGCGCGTGCGAGTCAGCTTTTGGTTTCGCGCATGCGCAACCTTGTTTCACCGACCAGTCCCTGACATCTCTTTAAAACGTCTGCTACAGAACCAGGCGCCACTACTGCCCTGCACAATCAACGGCCACTTTACGCCGCGCGCATTTCTGCTTTGCGCACGCGAACCTAGGGCTTTTGCATATTTCCGACACCGCTCGCAAGAACGCGGCTGTGCCCAGCTCTGCGCAGCACGCAGCTTTGTGCTCCTGCTCTAGTGAGGCGCCAGCAGCGTGCGAGCTGCGGAGGAGCGGCCTGCGTGAGAGTCCGGCGCGTGCGTGATGCCATGCTTGACGCGTCCGTGTCCCTGGGGACGTTGACCACGCCCTCAGCCCTTCAAAGGACTATATCTGGAGCCAGCAGCGTGCAACTGAGTAAGTGGCACAGCGTAGCGTGCGGCTATGACTCTGTCAGCGCTATCCGCAGGACCGCAAGCTGGCCGCGTGCGTGTCCACCTGTTTGCTGCGTCCCTGCGTGTTCCCCACCCGCCCCGAGCCCACGCGCGCCTCCCCCGCGCTCCCCCGCGCTTGCCCTGTGTAGCTGGGTCCTGTGCGGCCTCGTGAGGGTGTATTCTGTGCGGTCTGCGCTCCGTTCGAGCCCATGTCGATGCATCCGCACTAGTGGTATAGTGGTAGCATAGGTCCTTGCCAAATTAGGATTGAGCTCACCGCTCTATCCAGCTTGTACGGACCAGACCCGAGTTCGATTCTCGGCTAGTGCATCCTCCGGTCCTGTGGTCTAGTGGTTAGGACAGCAGACTCTGAATCTGCTAACCTGAGTTCAAGTCTCAGCAGGACCTTCCAGCGTATGCAGTGCACCGCGGACCTTCTGGGGTCGTAGCTCAAATGGTAGAGCGCCCGCTTAGCATGTGGCTGAGCGCCCGACACAATGTGCGGGAGGTAGGGGGATCGATGCCCTCCGACTCCAAGACCTTTTGCCGCGCATGATGAATGTGCAGGGTGGCGGGCAGCGGGGCTGGGCGGCGGGAGGGTTGTGACGGCGCGGGTACAGGCGGCAAGCGGAGGTGCTGGGGGGGGGGGGGCAGGCGTATGGGAGCTAAAGCTGCGTACGCAAGTGTGCACATGGGCAGCTTAACACAAGGCGCGGGTCCTAGGCAGGGCTGCTGCGGGGTGGTATTTCACGCAATGCACACACGAATAGTGCATTTGGAAGCGGGCACGTGTGAGGAGCAGTGGTACGCACAATTTGTAGTGGAATGGGGGTGGGCGTGGAATGCGCAGCAGCATTCGAGAGAAGTGACGGCGCCGGATGGAGCTGTCACGGGCTCATGCATGGTTCTGTGTGCAATGCGAGCCAGCAGGCATTCGGCCGGAGGGTGGAGTGGCCTGGGTGGGGTAGCAGCGCGGTTTGCTGCTCATTGCCAACACCTCCAGGAGGCATTGGCAGGCGCGGGCAACATGGGTACAAGCGTGATTCAATTGGTTTGCTGTCTACTTGACGCATATGGTAAGCTTGAACTGCTGCAAGGG
>NC_057008.1:650005-689350 GCF_000002595.2 Chlamydomonas reinhardtii | reverse complement strand
TTAAATGTGCTGAGTGAACACTCGGACCAGCTTGCATGAAAGCCCATGTAGGATAATGCCGAGGACTTGTGAGTTAAGAAAGTACATGAGGTCTCTGCGTTGTGCACAGTTTTCTCTGGGAGGTGCGTGCAGCAGTGTTGCAGTGATACAAACGCGATGCCAGTAGACGCAGTACAGAGTTTCCTTGGCTGCTGCTCGGACATGGGCCGTGCATGGACTGATGGACCGCCGCAATTGTTGCTGCCTGGTTGGCCGCAGCGAGTGTGCAGTCGTATGGATAAGGGTGTGGGTCTGAGCTGTCTTGGGCCTCGCGCCGGCCTCACCTTCCACCTGAAGGGGCTTGGTCTGAGTCTACAGGCTTTCCCTGGATTGACATATGCATTACAAGCCACTGGGGATGCAGTGCTGGTAAAACGGTGTCTCAGGCTGGAATTACATGTACGGTTTGCTCATCCCCCATGCTCTACTTGGGGCGGTACCCCCACGATACAGGACACCGTACAGCGCTGCAGCCTCAGCCTCATGAGAGCCGGGTAGCGGCAACCTGTCGCACAGAGTCCCAGACGTATACTTCAGCTGGAGCCCTAGGACGCGCTTGGCTCTCGCCGTTCGAGGGTGCTCGGGCTTCCTGACGAGGCTGCATGGGGAGCGCTGCACCGCTGGACACGGGCAGCAAATACGTGGCTCGCCTAAAGCATCTCGCTACCCTACTGACTATTTACTAGCGAACGTTTACAATGTGATACTCCATAACTCTCCATAGAGCCTACGCGTGCAGCGCGTGCGAGTCAGCTTTTGGTTTCGCGCAAGCGCAACCTTGTTTCACCAACACCGCTTTAGAGCTTCTGCTACAGAACCAGGCGCCACTACTGCCCTGCACAATCAACGGCCACTTTACGCCGCGCGCATTTCTGCTTTGCGCACGCGAACCTAGGGCTTTTGCATATTTCCGACACCGCTCGCAAGAACGCGGCTGTGCCCAGCTCTGCGCAGCACGCAGCTTTGTGCTCCTGCTCTAGTGAGGCGCCAGCAGCGTGCGAGCTGCGGAGGAGCGGCCTGCGTGAGAGTCCGGCGCGTGCGTGATGCCATGCTTGACGCGTCCGTGTCCCTGGGGACGTTGACCACGCCCTCAGCCCTTCAAAGGACTATATCTGGAGCCAGCAGCGTGCAACTGAGTAAGTGGCACAGCGTAGCGTGCGGCTATGACTCTGTCAGCGCTATCCGCAGGACCGCAAGCTGGCCGCGTGCGTGTCCACCTGTTTGCTGCGTCCCTGCGTGTTCCCCACCCGCCCCGAGCCCACGCGCGCCTCCCCCGCGCTCCCCCGCGCTTGCCCTGTGTAGCTGGGTCCTGTGCGGCCTCGTGAGGGTGTATTCTGTGCGGTCTGCGCTCCGTTCGAGCCCATGGCGATGCATCCGCACTAGTGGTATAGTGGTAGCATAGGTCCTTGCCAAATTAGGATTGAGCTCACCGCTCTATCCAGCTTGTACGGACCAGACCCGAGTTCGATTCTCGGCTAGTGCATCCTCCGGTCCTGTGGTCTAGTGGTTAGGACAGCAGACTCTGAATCTGCTAACCTGAGTTCAAGTCTCAGCAGGACCTTCCAGCGTGTGCAGTGCACCGCGGACCTTCTGGGGTCGTAGCTCAAATGGTAGAGCGCCCGCTTAGCATGTGGCTGAGCGCCCGACACAATGTGCGGGAGGTAGGGGGATCGATGCCCTCCGACTCCAAGACCTTTTGCCGCGCATGATGAATGTGCAGGGTGGCGGGCAGCGGGGCTGGGCGGCGGGAGGGTTGTGACGGCGCGGGTACAGGCGGCAAGCGGAGGTGCTGGGGGGGGGGGGGGCAGGCGTATGGGAGCTAAAGCTGCGTACGCAAGTGTGCACATGGGCAGCTTAACACAAGGCGCGGGTCCTAGGCAGGGCTGCTGCGGGGTGGTATTTCACGCAATGCACACACGAATAGTGCATTTGGAAGCGGGCACGTGTGAGGAGCAGTGGTACGCACAATTTGTAGTGGAATGGGGGTGGGCGTGGAATGCGCAGCAGCATTCGAGAGAAGTGACGGCGCCGGATGGAGCTGTCACGGGCTCATGCATGGTTCTGTGTGCAATGCGAGCCAGCAGGCATTCGGCCGGAGGGTGGAGTGGCCTGGGTGGGGTAGCAGCGCGGTTTGCTGCTCATTGCCAACACCTCCAGGAGGCATTGGCAGGCGCGGGCAACATGGGTACAAGCGTGATTCAATTGGTTTGCTGTCTACTTGACGCATATGGTAAGCTTGAACTGCTGCAAGGGCTGCAGGCCTTGTGGCTCGGAGCAATGGTTGTCAAGGACAGTAGGTATGGCCAGAAGGGCAGCAGGTGGAGGGCACATGGGTTTGTGTGAGCTTCTGTGCACGGGCAGGGCCCGGACTTTGTTGTGCTGTTGCCTGGTCGCAAGTAAGTATTGTGTGGCAATGATTGTGAAATGACCCGGTGTTTTTGAACACCATCAAGGGAAGTGTTGCTGGGGCCTTGGGGTTAAATGTGCTGAGTGAACACTCGGACCAGCTTGCATGAAAGCCCATGTAGGATAATGCCGAGGACTTGTGAGTTAAGAAAGTACATGAGGTCTCTGCGTTGTGCACAGTTTTCTCTGGGAGGTGCGTGCAGCAGTGTTGCAGTGATACAAACGCGATGCCAGTAGACGCAGTACAGAGTTTCCTTGGCTGCTGCTCGGACATGGGCCGTGCATGGACTGATGGACCGCCGCAATTGTTGCTGCCTGGTTGGCCGCAGCGAGTGTGCAGTCGTATGGATAAGGGTGTGGGTCTGAGCTGTCTTGGGCCTCGCGCCGGCCTCACCTTCCACCTGAAGGGGCTTGGTCTGAGTCTACAGGCTTTCCCTGGATTGACATATGCATTACAAGCCACTGGGGATGCAGTGCTGGTAAAACGGTGTCTCAGGCTGGAATTACATGTACGGTTTGCTCATCCCCCATGCTCTACTTGGGGCGGTACCCCCACGATACAGGACACCGTACAGCGCTGCAGCCTCAGCCTCATGAGAGCCGGGTAGCGGCAACCTGTCGCACAGAGTCCCAGACGTATACTTCAGCTGGAGCCCTAGGACGCGCTTGGCTCTCGCCGTTCGAGGGTGCTCGGGCTTCCTGACGAGGCTGCATGGGGAGCGCTGCACCGCTGGACACGGGCAGCAAATACGTGGCTCGCCTAAAGCATCTCGCTACCCTACTGACTATTTACTAGCGAACGCTTACAATGTGATACTCCATAACTCTCCATAGAGCCTACGCGTGCAGCGCGTGCGAGTCAGCTTTTGGTTTCGCGCAAGCGCAACCTTGTTTCACCAACACCGCTTTAGAGCTTCTGCTACAGAACCAGGCGCCACTACTGCCCTGCACAATCAACGGCCACTTTACGCCGCGCGCATTTCTGCTTTGCGCACGCGAACCTAGGGCTTTTGCATATTTCCGACACCGCTCGCAAGAACGCGGCTGTGCCCAGCTCTGCGCAGCACGCAGCTTTGTGCTCCTGCTCTAGTGAGGCGCCAGCAGCGTGCGAGCTGCGGAGGAGCGGCCTGCGTGAGAGTCCGGCGCGTGCGTGATGCCATGCTTGACGCGTCCGTGTCCCTGGGGACGTTGACCACGCCCTCAGCCCTTCAAAGGACTATATCTGGAGCCAGCAGCGTGCAACTGAGTAAGTGGCACAGCGTAGCGTGCGGCTATGACTCTGTCAGCGCTATCCGCAGGACCGCAAGCTGGCCGCGTGCGTGTCCACCTGTTTGCTGCGTCCCTGCGTGTTCCCCACCCGCCCCGAGCCCACGCGCGCCTCCCCCGCGCTCCCCCGCGCTTGCCCTGTGTAGCTGGGTCCTGTGCGGCCTCGTGAGGGTGTATTCTGTGCGGTCTGCGCTCCGTTCGAGCCCATGGCGATGCATCCGCACTAGTGGTATAGTGGTAGCATAGGTCCTTGCCAACTTAGGATTGAGCTCACCGCTCTATCCAGCTTGTACGGACCAGACCCGAGTTCGATTCTCGGCTAGTGCATCCTGTGGTCCTGTGGTCTAGTGGTTAGGACAGCAGACTCTGAATCTGCTAACCTGAGTTCAAGTCTCAGCAGGACCTTCCAGCGTGTGCAGTGCACCGCGGACCTTCTGGGGTCGTAGCTCAAATGGTAGAGCGCCCGCTTAGCATGTGGCTGAGCGCCCGACACAATGTGCGGGAGGTAGGGGGATCGATGCCCTCCGACTCCAAGACCTTTTGCCGCGCATGCTGAATGTGCAGGGTGGCGGGCGGCGGGGCTGGGCGGCGGGAGAATGTGCGGGCGCAACTTCAAGACAAGGTGTCACGGTGATGGCAGGACCCATGATGGCAGCGCATGTAAGGGGGCTGGCAAAGGCGTGGGCGGCAGTGGAAGACACGCTGGGGGCAGGCCTACTGCAGGTACAGGTGTGTGTGCAGATGTGCAATTTCTTGAACGGGTCGTGGAGCCAGGGGCGCGCTGCTGTGGGTGGTGAGGCACGCTATGCACATATGGCGGATGTTACATTGAGCCGTTGGTAGTCGTGGAGCATGTACCACAGCGTGTTGCTTAGGGTGACTGGAGCTGCGGCCCCAGGGGAATGCGTGGGGCGAGGTAGCTGCCCCCGGCAGTCAGCCTAATGAGAGGGGTGTGATGCTGTCATTTCTGCCCGTGCCCGTGCAGGTTTGTGGTTGCGTGGTCGCAAGTCGGGAATGCATGCTGATGGATGGGCTTCCCGCTGCTCCACCCATAATCTATTTCATACTGTAGTTGTGTGGCAGGGCAAATTGAGTGCCGAGGATGGATGCAGAGTTGCGCATTCATGTATGTCACTGTGTCTGTATGGCGACGCGTGCATGTGTGACTGCCAGCATAGCAGGTGGCAGGAGGCCGTGGAGCGCAGGACGCAAGTGAGGCTGCAGCCGCAGTATCCTGTCGTGCAATCAGCAATTGAGCGGGCTGAGAAGGAGCCTGCAAGTTCGTGCTGTCACCCCGTCACTATGTATGTCCGGTGTTTCTAAACACCGCCAAACCAAAGGGTTGTGGGGCACACGGGGGCTTGTTCAGTCATATTGACAGACGCCGGGTGGCCTACCGCAGGTGGTGTGCAGTACTGACAATGCTGCTTAACGGTGTCAGCGTACATTGGAATCTACGGTTGAAGGATGCAGCATACTAAGACCAGAGCAGCCTTCCCAGCTTGGCTGGGCGCAGTGGATGCACAGCCGTGTTGATGAATGCTCGCGTACCCTTCAACGCGACTGTGATGCCGCTTGTAAAAGCCCTTCTTAACCGCTGCCGACAAAGACCGCACAGGGAATGAAAAGCTGATAGAGTGCAAACTTCCAGGGATGGGCGCTTGTCCCAAGCCGTTCGAGGGGTGCCCGGCGTATTACGAGGCTGTGCCGCTGGACACGGGCAGCAAGCGAATACGTGGCTCGCCTAAGCAGCTCGCTACCCTACTGACCAATAAACTTACAATGTGATACTCCATAGAGCCTACGCGTGCAGCGCGTGCGAGTCAGCTTTTGGTTTCGCGCATGCGCAACCTTGTTTCACCGACCAGTCCCTGACACCTCTTTAAAACTTCTGCTACAGAACCAGGCGTCACTACTGCCCTGCACAACCAACGGCCACTTTACGCCGCGCGCATTTCTGCTTTGCGCATGCGAACCTAGGGCTTTTGCATATTTCCGACACCGCTCGCAAGAACGCGGCTGTGCCCAGCTCTGCGCAGCACGCAGCTTTGTGCTCCTGCTCTAGTGAGGCGCCAGCAGCGTGCGAGCTGCGGAGGAGCGGCCTGCGTGAGAGTCCGGCGCGTGCGTGATGCCATGCTTGACGCGTCCGTGTCCCTGGGGACGTTGACCACGCCCTCAGCCCTTCAAAGGACTATATCTGGAGCCAGCAGCGTGCAACTGAGTAAGTGGCACAGCGTAGCGTGCGGCTATGACTCTGTCAGCGCTATCCGCAGGACCGCAAGCTGGCCGCGTGCGTGTCCACCTGTTTGCTGCGTCCCTGCGTGTCCCCCACCCGCCCCGAGCCCACGCGCGCCTCCCCCGCGCTCCCCCGCGCTTGCCCTGTGTAGCTGGGTCCTGTGCGGCCTCGTGAGGGTGTATTCTGTGCGGTCTGCGCTCCGTTCGAGCCCATGGCGATGCATCCGCACTAGTGGTATAGTGGTAGCATAGGTCCTTGCCAACTTAGGATTGAGCTCACCGCTCTATCCAGCTTGTACGGACCAGACCCGAGTTCGATTCTCGGCTAGTGCATCCTGTGGTCCTGTGGTCTAGTGGTTAGGACAGCAGACTCTGAATCTGCTAACCTGAGTTCAAGTCTCAGCAGGACCTTCCAGCGTGTGCAGTGCACCGCGGACCTTCTGGGGTCGTAGCTCAAATGGTAGAGCGCCCGCTTAGCATGTGGCTGAGCGCCCGACACAATGTGCGGGAGGTAGGGGGATCGATGCCCTCCGACTCCAAGACCTTTTGCCGCGCATGCTGAATGTGCAGGGCTGGGCGGCGGGCGGTGGGGCTGGGTGTTGGGAGGGTTGTGACGGTGCGGGTGTATGCGACAAGCGGAGATGTGCTGGGGGCAGGCGTACGGGAGCTAAAGCTGCGTACGCACGTGTGCGGTGCTCGACAGGGATCATTGCCGAGTGCTGTGGACGGTGCGGCGCACAATGCACGGGAGCTAAAGCTGCGTACGCACGTGTGCGGTGAAAGCAGGGGTGGGTGCGTGATGAACTGGCAAGCGCAATCAAAGTGGTATGGAACGCCCTTCAACGTACAAAGCGCCACGTTTCTCCACATGGCATGTGGGGATAGCGAAAAGCTGGCATGGGGCGAGGCGGAGGCGAGGCGGAGGCAGCGCGGCTGGCTGGCGGCTGGGGGGGGCGGGGGCGCGGAATGCCTGGCGCACGGTCGCAGGGCACCTGCACGTGCCACACCCTTCTACACCTCCCTTCCTCAAAGGCCCCACACTCACCTGCTTCAGCGCAGCCACCAGGCTGGCGCCGCTCGCCCCTGCCTCGCTGCGCAGCCCTCCTCCACCCGCAGCCTCCAGGCCCGCCACGCCGCTGCTGCTGCCGCTACTGCCTCCACTGCCGCTGCTACCGCCGCCGCCGCTGCTGCTACAGCTGAGCAGGTTGAAGGTGGTGACGACCAGGTCGTAGCTCCAGGCCAGCTCAGAGGGCATGGGGCTGTAGCCCAGCCGATCCAGCACGGCCACGCGCAGCGTACCTGGTGCCACGTGCGTCTGGAGGGAGCGGGAAGAGAGAAGGGGGAAAGCGGGGGAGCAGGTGGTGGGAAGGAAGGAGGATTGGGTGAGGGAGGTGGGGGCGGTGTTGCGTGCTAAGCCCGGTGACGTGCTCGGGCGCACATGGGTGTCTATGGGCGCGGCAATGGCAGGCGATGGAACTGGAGGAGGGGTGGGCGTGCAGGGCACCCTTCCATGCACCCTTCCATGCGCCCTACCATGCATCCTTTCATGCTGACGTTCGACTGCATCCCCACTCGCCCATCCCACTCGCCCACCCGCATCTTTACTCGCCCACCCGCATACCCACTCGCCCACCCGTATCTGCTGCAGCCAGTGGTCGATGATCACGGGCGGCAGCACCACCAGGGTGGCGGCGGACAGGTAGGTGCGCGGCGCGGCCGCCGCCGCCAGCTGCGCCGCCAGGCCGCCGCCGCCGCCCACCCCGGCCGCTGCCGCCGCCAGGGCGGCAGGGGCGCCAGCAGGGGTAGTGTCGGCTGAAGTAGTGGCGGCACCGGGGGTGGCGGCGGGGGCGGGAGGGAAGGAGACTGCGAGAGGCGCCGCCGCGGCGCCCCCTTCCAACACGCCCAGCGCTGTCTGAAGCGCCTGCAGGTGGTTTGGAGGTGGGCAAGCGGCGGTCGCTTGTTTGGAGGTAGGTGGGTTCGGGAAGTAGCCACTTGCACAGTACCCGTCAACAATCATACCCCGCCCCACCAGCCACACCAGCACCACCACCCAACCCCACCCGCCACCACCGCCACCACCCGCGTCACCACCCGCCGCCGCACTCCTGCCCTGACGTTGCCAATTGTGTGCCATCTGTTGGGTTCTGGGAATCAGCTGCACCCTACGGGACTTTATTAACCTGCCTTGCCACTGTCCCATCGCACACCCGCCGCCCCACCTGCAGGTCCAGCTGCAGGCTGCCCAGGCAGCTCGCCGCACGCCACGTGTGCCGCTCAGCCGCCGAACCCGCCGCCGCCGCCCCGCCACCTCCCCCTCCTCCCCCTCCCCCGGCCGCACTCCGCCGCCGCCCGCCGCCCGCCTCGCTGCCGCCGCCGCCGCCACTTCTGCCGCCGCCGCCGCCGCCGCGACTCCTGGCCCGACCTCCGCTTGCTCGCGCCCCCGCCTCCCCCTCCGCCTGCCCTCCTGCATGCTGCTGCTGGTGCTGCTGCTGCTGCTCTGCCAGGCTCTTCAGCTCCAGCGGCCGCAGCAGGTGCTCGTAGCCGGCGCAGTCGAAGCGAAGCCGGCCGGGCAGCGCCGCGCCGGGGCCGGCGGCGTCCAGCGCGGCGGGCGGCAGGGCTGCTAGCCAGCTGCGGAGGGCGGTGTGGAGGGGCGGTGTGGAGGGGCGGTGTGCAGGGGCGGTGTGGAGGGGCGGTGTGCAGGTTGCAAGGGGTGAATGAGCTCGCAGCTGGCGATGTGCAGGTGTGAAGTACGGTGTATGGACTCCAAAGAAAGGAGCAGAGCGCGGTGGAGGCAGCGGCGGCATTGGCGGCATGGCTCAGGCTGAGCGGGGACGCGTGCTGGTGCGTGCTCTGGTGCTTATGTGCTATGACTAACGTGTTGTGCGACTACGGCGCTGCTCTGACGTCGCGGCGGCGGCGGCGGCGGCGGCGGCGGCGCGCTCACCGCAGCACGGGCCGGAAGTCGGGCTGCAGCGCGCCGCGCTGTGCGGCGGCGGCGCAGGCGGCGGCGGTGGCGGCGGGCAGGGTGGCGGCGAAGAAGGCGACGTTGTCGGGTCGGCCGCCGAGCGGCACCTCCTCACCTGCGTGTGTTGGTGCGTGTGAGCACGTGTGGTGCGAGCGTGTGGGTATGGAGGCAGCAAGCGGGTGGGGCGTTGCGTGTGGCACGTGCATATAGCTTGAAAGCGGCCGGGGCCGGCTGGCAGGGTCCGGCTGGCCCAAGAATTCTCAACGCGCAGAGGTTTGCGAAGGCGAGCCCCCGGTGTGTTTCTACACCATATCAAATCACGGCTGGTTTTGGGCGAATTACTCTTACGCTTTACTGCTTTTGCTTGCATATTTCAAAGCTCAGCGGCTCGCTGGCTCACCCTTGCGCACGTATCCGGGCGCGTTGTTAAACTGCGCGCCGGGCCGGAAGCCCTCCCGCCGGGCGGCGCAGGACGCCAGGTGCGGCAGTGGGTGCATGTGGCAGAACCAGGCCGCCGCAGCCGACACCTGGGGGCGTGAGGGGCAGGGGGCAGGGGGCGTGAAGGGGACAAGAGGGTGTGCGGGGCAGGGGGCGTGAGGGGCAGGGGGCAGAGGGCGTGAGGAGGACAGGGTGGAGGGCAGAGGCGGGGTGCAGTGGTAGGGGAGGGACGGGCAGGAGCCAGGAGGAGGGAGAGAAGGAAGGGTTACACTCATGGTTATCTAATGATGTGAAGGCGTAGGAGGGGGGCGGCAGGTCTGGGCACAGGCCAGTGAAAGAGCAGGGCTGGCAATGGGGGCCGACGAGGGGTTTGGACAGGATACGTGGGGCAGGCTGGCGAGGAAGAGAGGCCAGCCATTGGTGGTCCCGCTCTTAGCAATGCGCGGCGGGGGCGCATACTTCTCGTGGGTTCCAAAACCAATGCAAAGCTCAGCGCTATGCAGTTGCAGGCGGCGCGGTCTTACCGTGTTGCCATCAGGCAGCCTGCGCCAGGCGCGGCACTGCTCGCATTGCACATACAGCGCCTCCTCGCCCTCCGAGCTGATGCCGCCACTGCCCGGCTCCCCGGGCCCCACCCCGCCGTCGCCGTCGCCACCGCCGCCAGGGCCCTCGTCCGCGTCGGCGCTGCTGCTGCGCCGGCGCTTGCGGCCCGTGCCTCTCCCGGCAGATCTGGAACCGCTGCGGGCAGCGCCGCCGCCAGCGCCCCTGCCGCCGCCTCTGCCGCGACCCCGCCCGCGCGGCGACGCCGCCGCCGCCGCCGCTGCTGCTACTCCTGCTGAGCCCCGCTTGGAACCGGCGCCGCGCTTGCGCGCGGAACCGCCAACATCAAAGTCGCTGTCGCTGCTGTGGTCGAAATCATCCGACGTCGTGCCATCATCCGCATCATCGCTGTCGTTATCGCTAGTGCTCGGGGAATCAAGCGGCGTGTCTTCATCCGAAGACTGGCCACGCCGTCGCCGGCGACGCTTCTGCTGCTGTGGCGGCGTCTTGCACCCCGCCGCACCACTCCGCCCCCCGGCCCCCCGGCCTCCGCGGCCCGCAGACCAACCGCCCAGGCCCACACCCTGCACCGAGCCCGCCGCCACCGCCTCCGCATCGTCCGCCCGTGCGGCTCCAACCGATGCAGCTGGCGCCGCGGCCCCTGCAAGCACGCGCCGCTGCATCCGCCGCGTGGGGGAGGCTGCCGCCGCTTGCGGAGGCGCTACTGCCGCCACTGCCACCGCGGCTGCTACTGCCGCTGCGCGGCCCCGTACACCAGCCTCCTCCTGCTCCTCATCAGCAAAGCGCAGTCGCTTGCGCGGTGGCGCCGCCCCCGCCGCCGTTGGCTCCACACCCGCCGGCTGTAGCTGCTGCTGCTGCGCCGGCTGCTGCTGTTGTTGCTGCTGCTGCTGCTGCTGCTGCTGCTGGTGCTGGTGCTGCTGCATCCCACCCGGCTGTAGCACGCCTCCATTGACGGCACCACCAGCGCAGTGCAGGGCGTGCCCAGCCTCCGCCGCCGCCGCCACTGCCGCTTCCGCCCGGCTGCTGCCACCCCCTTCACTCCCCTGCTCTGCTGTCTTTGAGCCCAGAGCTGAGGATGCACCAATGGCATCTCCCTCGGCCACAGACGGCACGCCGGCGGTGCCACGCCTCGCCGCCGCTCCCGTCCCCGCTGCCGTGCCATCCTCTCCTGCCTCCAGCATCCCCAGCCATGGCGCTGTGCCGTTGACGAGACGCCGCGCCCATCCTGCATCTAGCCCATTCTCCTGCTTGCCCCCCGCTACTACCGCCGCGCCGGCTGCCGCCGGCGCCTGAGGCTGCTCCTCAAGCTTGACTGGTTGCAGCTGCGGCGGCAGCTGCTGCGGCGGGTCCGAGGGCGCCTGCGGGTGCGCTGCAGCGCCCGCGATGTGCTCCAGCTCTGGCACAGGCCGCGCAGCTGCCTCCGGCTCCGGCTTGAGCTCTACATCTCCACACCCGTCCATCTGCGGCACAAACGCGCGCCGCGTTGTTGCTCCCACGGCTGCGGCCGTAGCTGCTGCCACTGTTTGCGGCCCATTAATGTTCACGCCCTGTTCTTGCCGGGCCGACGGGGCGCGCGGCAGCAGCGGGAGCGGAGACGCACTGCCCACCGCCGCCGCTGCCACAGCCGCCGCGGCAGCGGCTGCCGCCGCGCCCCGCCGCGTACGCACCCGCGGCGAAGCCGCGCCTGGTGTAGCCGCACCGCCGCTGCCCGCCCCACCAAACGCCGCGGGCCCATGCACCGCTGCCGCCGCCGCTGCCGCGCCGACGACCGCCAGCTCTGCCCCGGGCGGAAGTGTGTAGAAGCCCACCCGCCGGCCCTCGCGGCTGCGCACCCACTCCACCGCGGCGCCCGGCGGCGGCGTGGGCAGCTGTCCTAGGGTTTTGAGTACCAGCGACAGCGCAGTCACGGTCTTGCCCAGGCCCTGCGTGGCACACGTTTCGCGAGGCGGGAAGAGCCGCTTTGGTTAGGAGTAAATGGTAAGCTCATGCCCACAAGTTGAAGAGGTGGAGCTGAGACGCCAATGAGCGGCCGTGTAACCCTTGCTGCGCGTATGCGAGGCGTGTGTACACGAATGCACCACTCCCACAAGCCCACATATGCCCCCACACACCCACACATATGCCAACACAACGTCACGAGTGAACACACACACACACACACACACACGCACACACACACACACACACACAAGCAACACGCACCGGCTCATCGCAGAAGAAGCCGCCCCGCACCGGCGGCACGGGGGCGGGCGCCGCCGTGTGCAGCTGCCCGCTGTGCACGTCCGCCCACAGCACCCAGCCCCCCGGGCGGCTGACCAGGCGAAGCAACGTGGGGTTGACGTCGGCGTCGCCGTCGCCGTCTGCCTCATCCGCGGTGACGCCGTCTGTGTCGAATTCATCCAGCAGCGCATCGGCCGCAGCTTCCGTGGCGGCGCACCGGCGGCGTAGCTGGTGGCGGCGAAGCTGGCGGCGGCGGCGGGCGGCGGGGCCGCGCTCGCGGGAGAGCATCCAGGCGATGGCGGCTCGCTGTGGTGCATGGGGTTGCGGGGGTTGCGGGGGTTGCGGGGGTTGCGGGGGTTGCGGGGGTTGCAGGTGCAAGTGCAGGTGCAGGTGATGGAGGGCTGAGTGCCGAAGCGGCAACACAGTAATACCCTTGCCGGCTCCCATCCCCATCTCCATCCCCATCTCCATCCCCATCTCCATCCCCATTCGGCATCCCCATCCCCATCCCCATCCCCTTCCCCTTCCCCTCCTCCCTCCCCCTCCCCCTCCCCTCCGCCGCGCCCACCTGGTGCGGGAACAGCGTCAGCCGCACGCCCGGCACCGCCTCCTCCGCCGCGCCCGCCAGCGCCCCACACACCGCCCGCAGCCGCGCCAGGTCCAGCGGCGCCAGCCGGTTCAGCACACAGCCCGTCAGCAGGTCGGGCGGCAGCGCCAGCAGCAGGCGCGGGTCGCGGCCATCTACCCGGGGCTCGTCACAGGGGCTTTCGTGGGCGTCCCCAGGGGACGGGTCGGAGGCTGTTGCTGGGCCCTGGGCCAGGGCCAGGGCGGGAGCTGGTGCCGCTGGCGCCCGCCGCGCCTGGGCTTCTGCCGCCGCCTCAGCCGCCGCCGCGGAGGCCGCTGCCGCGGAGGCCGCCGCGGCGGAGGCTGCTGTGATGCTGGGCAGCTCGCGGAAGCAGGAGATGAGGCTGGGGGAGCAGGTGGAGGGGAGCAGGAGCAGGTGGAGGGGAGCAGGAGCAGGTGGAGGGGAGCAGGTGGAGGGGGAGCAGGAGCAGGTGGAGGGGAGCAGGTGGAGGGGAGCAGGTGGAGGGACAGGCCGGGCGCAGGTCAGTGCGGAACCAGTTAGAAGCGGGATACTGTGCGGAGGGTACGTGGCAGTGCCCACATGGCCAGCTCGCAGGGTAAAAGGCACCATGCCTCTTCAAACACCCTGTCGTGACCCAACCCCTGACGCAATACGCAATACACAATGCACACGCGACTCGCCACGCCCACAAGCCACCCTCGCGCCCACCTGTACTTGTCTCGGTCTCCGCCCTCTGGCTGCTCCTCCAGCAAGTCCCTCACTGCCTGCCTCAAGCCGGCAACACTGCACAGCGGCCCCTCCTCGTCCTCCTCCTCTACGTCGTCCTCCTCCTCCACCTCCTCCTCCAAGTCCTCCTCCGCCGCCGCCGCCACGGCGCCATCCCGCTCCTGCCCCTCTTGCCCCTCCCTTCCCTTCTGCCCCTCTGCCTCCGCCTCCGTCACGCCCTTGCGACCTGCAGCTGCAGCGCCCCGCCGCCGTCGCCGCCGCCGCCGCCGCTGCTCCAGTGGCAGTATCGCGCCCAGCAGCTTAAGCGCCGCGGCCTTATCCCGCAGTAGCCAGCCGGGGGCGTGGTGGGAGTCGACGCCCCACAGGCTGCGCGGCAGCGCCAGGCGCAGCTCCAGCAAGGCCAGCCCCGGCGGCAGTAGCTGCAGCACCGGCTGTAGCAGTGCCTGGGTAGCAGCGGCTTCGGCAGTAGCTGCTGCGTGTGCAGCGCTGTCCTGCAGCTTTGCGGCTGTGGTGACGGCGGTGGCGGTGGTGGTGCGGGGCCCGGAGGGCTCGCCAGCTGGGTCCGACGCCTGGTGCTGCTGCGACGGTGGCGGCGGCGGCGGCGCGTCCGTCCGCAGAAGCAGCTTCACCGAGAACCACACGCGCTTCACCGATGCCTACAGGTGCATAAGGCAAGTTGCAGTGTCCAGTTTCTTCCAGCGCCATCCGTGAGTGCCACCCGACAGCCCACGCGACCCACTTCCATGAACACGCCCAGCCGGCCAGCACCCACCAGGCGCGCTGCCGCCACCACCACCTCCTTGGAGCGGTCCCCATGTGGTGTGAGCTCAACACGATGCTCCCCGCCATGTCTGTGGGAGGGGTTTGAGGGGGGGGGGGTTGCGGGGTTGAGCAGGGCCTGGCCAGGTCCAGGGCCGGGTCCGCCGCCAGCAGCGGACTAGACACGCTCAGACCAGGGTCAACACTCTCCAGCCGACCGCTGAATTTCGCAGCGATGTGTGCACGCGAGCACAATTGAGGGCATCTTGCGCTGATATAAGACTTACTGAGACGCTGCAGCAGTCAAAACGCGCTTCTTGCCGTCCAGCTGCACGTCGTTGAGCGCCAGCCCTGACGCCACGCCTTCAAGCTTTACAAGAACATGCAGCGCTCCAAACGTCTCCATTATTCAAAGCGTTATACTGCACATTACGCGAACGCTCAGGAAGAAAGACTTGATACTATAATTTCTTTGTTCAGGTTAAGCAGGCACTGTCTGTAAGCTCGCATAATACAGGGTACCAGAAAACATATACATGCAAAACAAAGGGCAACACAAGCTTGTGCATCGCTCATGCATCGAACCGATTGGCCGACCAGGGCTCATAAGCATAAGGAAAACCAGTATCGACAATATCATCGCACATCACTTGATAACATTGAATTATCTGTACCTGCTAGATCGACTGCCCTGATAGTTGGGCCTGGCGGTAGTTGGCAAAGCGTGCCTCCTGACACAAGGAAATGGCCAAGAAGAAGTCGGGTGCAAAGAAGTCAGCTGCTGGGGCCCCGGCTGGTGCGAATGCAGCTATCGGGAGCTCGAGCACTTCTACCTCGCCGCTTGCTTTCGTCTTGACGGCACCAGCAGCTTTCTGGAAAGCTGTGATCGATGAGGGTAGGTCGCTTGGCCCTTCTTTTGGCCCTTCTACGCCACGCCACTTGGCCTGGTCGTACCGATCATGATGACATGTCAGAGGCAAACAACTGCAAACCCTGGGCCCAGCAACATGAGCCCTACTGGGCCCAGCAACATGAGCCCTACGGCCCAGTCATCCCTATACTTGGGTTGCCTGCCATACACACAGAGTGCCCCGCTGAGCTTGAGGCGGACCTGGAGGCGACTCCTGAGCCAGCTTCTACGGCGGGCTCCATCGTAAGTGCACGCAAGGGGCTGTCGGGCCCAGAGCCTGCCAGTCAGCCACGCGGATGCGGATGTAATCCACAAGGGTCACGACAAACAGCCGGTCACCATGAACATGACGGCTACTCACCTCCGCGGCTACTCACCTCCGCGGCTGTCCAACTGTCCTCCCATTGCCCCCATCCGCCGTCGCTCTGCGTTGCTACCCTCGTCATTTAAGCACGCGCACACCGCAAACGCTCACCTGCTATGGCACCGCTGCTATAATGTGTGTTTGTTTGTTTGCCAGGCCGCCTCTGGCGCTGCTGACCTCCTGAAATGGTTCGCCAAGGTGAGGGGGCCGTGGTGAGGGGCCGTGGTGAGGGACGTGTGTCAGGGGCGTGGCAGGGCGTCGTTTCCAACCCAGATCAACACGTGGGGATGACCTCCAACAGCCCTCACACGCGCGAACAGCAAAGGGCATGGCATTTCTAGCCCGAGATACAAGAGCCGAATCCCATGACATATCTTTGAATTGCGGCGAGCTATGGCATGGGGGCAAATGGATTCGTGCCGTTTGTCTCTGCGCGATTGTGCAGGGTGTGGCGGCGCCGGAACCGGCGGCGGCGCGGCTGTTGTTTGCGGCCAGCCTGTCCAAGGACGAGCGCGCCGCCGTGCACATGTGAGCACGCGGGGCCAGGGCACGGGACGCTGACTCAGAGCACGGGACAGGGAACTGTGCATGACTGATTGCGCGCTGTTGACCTGTGCAGAAAACGTAATGATACGGTACAAGGGGTTCTACTAGTTGTTGAGGCTGTGTTGTGGCGGACGCGTGGACTGTGAATACACGTGTATTCACACACCCAATGGCAAGCCCTGCACACCACAACACACCATTTCGCCATCGCCCGACTGCCCTGCCTACCCCTCCCAACCTCACAGCACCATCACCAGCGCCGGCCTGGCCTCCGCCATCGAGAGCCGCAGTGAGGGCGTGGGCGAGCAGCGGCAGCTGTCCATCTACAAAAAGGGCGCGGCGCCGGCCAAGTGGGTGGAGGGCTGGGTGGAGGGCTCGGTGGAGGGCTGGGGGTGGTAATGGCGAGAGGGCGCACGAAGGCTGTGGTTATCCGTCATGGCTTAGGGCCCCTCCCTTGAGCGCTCATCTTGCGCACCCACCTGCCTCATTAGAGCGCCGTCATTCAAGCGCCCTCATTCAAGCGCCTTCACTCAAGGGCCCCATTCATGACTTTCAGCGCCCTGCGTGCACACAGCGTGACCCGACCCCTCCACCTCCACCCCCACCGATGGCTGCAACTACTACTTGATCATGAATGGAACCCCAAACTCCATCCCCCGACAGGGCCGAGCCGCACAGCCCTGAGCTCCTGGAGCTGGCCGCCACGTTGTACAAGTGGGCCCGCGACGCAGGTGGGGGCCCAGGTGGCGTGCGTGCCCGACGGCATGTTGGGCGGGCAGCGAGCTAGCGAGCTAGCGAGCTGCCGGGCTACCGGGCTAGCGATCAGCGAGTCACGCCTCAGTTGTCTTGAGCAGTTCGGGTTCTGGGCTTGGAGTTACCGGTGCCGAGGTGCTGACAGACGACGTCTCAGATCCCAGGCTATACTTCCGTGTCCTGGTCCTGGGGCTAACGTTTCCGAGATGCCTTACAGGGCCATGTGCCCAGGCCCATGTGCACGTGCCGCCGCTCCCCATCGTTCCCTGACACCATCCACGTGCGTCCCTCCCTTGCCTCCCTGGTCCCCAGGCCTGACCTCTTACAGCCGTGATGAGATTGCGGAGCAGCTGGCGGCGGCGCCCGACGGCGCCGGCCTGGCGGCGCCGCTGGCGGCGCTGTGGCGCACGCGCAGCAGCGAGCAGACCGACGTGGCGGCGCTGGCGGCGGCGGTGGCCAAGGACGACGGCGCAGCGGTGGCGGCGCTACTGCAAGCCAAGCCGAGTGGGTGTGCGGGTTGTGGGTGGGCGCCTGGCTGTAGTCTTGGAGGGGGCTTGCCAGGTTACAGGCATGCCATGTGTGGCGACGCCGGGGGCCGGGGCAGAGGATCGGGAGGCACGGATGTATGTTGCGCGGGTGAGTTGACGTGCTGATACATGCAGGGCCGCAGGGCCCCTCTGCCTTCTCCCCTGCCGCCGTACCACTCCGCATAATTCGCTCTGCTCCACCTTCCCAACCCGCGCGTCGTTGCCTCCAACCCGCTGCCGCCCCATGTCCGCCCTCCTCCCCCTCTCACCCAGATCGGTGAACTAGCACCCCCACCCCCACAACCACGTCCTTAACCCATCATGAATGTAACCTCCCCCCCCCCCACACACACACACGCACGATACCACCCGCTCTCGGGCGGTTGTCTCATTTCCAACACAGCGCCACCATCCGTCTCATCCTCCCCCAGGCCTGGTGAACGCGGTGGACAGCGCCACGGGCCAACCGCCGCTGCACGCCGCGGCGCGCCTGGGCGCGGCGGCGGCCATCAAGGCGCTGGTGGCCGCCGGCGCCAAGCTGGAGGAGAAGGACGCGCACAGCCGCACCGCGCTGCAGGTGAGGCAGGCAGGCAGGCAGGCAGGCAGGCAGGAAGGGGCCTCGGAGGTCCTTGCGGGTGGCGGATGGCGGAGGCGGAGGCCGGACAGGACACCCCAAACCCGAACCTCCGTTGCATGAACCCCGAACGCTGAAACCCTGCTGGGTCCTGCGGCTTTCCTACTACGCTCCCATTTTCATTCCAGCCCGACCGACCAACTGTACTCCTCGCCAACCCTCCGCGAACCTCTGCGGCGTGCCCCCTGCACCTCCATGGCCCCCGCGCCACGCCCCCATCTTCCTGTCCTACAACAACGCCACCCTCCATCCATCCCTCTGCCCCCAGATCTCCCGCACCTTCGAGCAGTGCGACGCCGAGGCGGCCCTGCTGCAGGCCGGCGCGCACGACCCGGAGGCCGGCCGCTTCCCGCTCAACAAGGCCGCGGCCGAGCTGGGCTCCAAGGTCGCCGCCGGCGCGGTGGAGGCGGCGGGCGCCGCGCACGCCGCCGCCGACAAGGCAATTGCTGCCGCGACTGCCAAGGCATCGGAGGCGGCCACGAAGGGCGCTGAGGCTGTAAAGGCGGCGGAGAAGGTTGTGGCTGCGCAGGCGGCGGCGGCGAAGCCGGCGGCAGAGAAAGCGGCGGCGGAGGCGGTTTCGGCCGTGAAGGCGGCGGCGGGCGAGGCGGCTAAGCCGGTGGCTGAAGCGGCGAAGGCCGTGGGGTCGGCGGCGACGGATGCTTCCAGGGCGGCCGTGGGCACAGCGAAGGCGGCAGGGGAGGGCGCAGCGCAGGCGGCAGCCGACGCGTCGGCGGCTCTTGTGGGCGCGGTGAAATCGGCGCATGCCGATGCCACCAAGGCCGCGGTGGGCGCCACCAAGGCTGCAGGGGAGGCCACCAAGGCCGCAGTCGACGCCACCAAGGCTGCAGGGGAGGCCACGACGAAGGCAGTGGCAGAAGCTTCCAACGCCGCGGCCGGGGCTGCCGCGGCGACGGGGCAGGCGGCAACCACGGCGGCTGCAAATGTCACGAAGGCCGCCGCCGGGGCCGCCAAGGCTGCGGAGGAGACCCTGGCCAAAGCGGCTGTAGGCGCGGCGAAGGCGGCGGAGCAGGCGGCCGGCAAGGCTGATGCTGCGATTAAGACAGCAGTGGCCGAGGCGCCTAAGGTTGCCGAGGCCGCGGCGGCAGGTGCGGCGCACGCGGCCGCGGCGGGCGGCAACGCCGTCAAGGAGGCCGCCGCGAGCGCTGCGAAGGCGGTGGCGGGTGCGGCCAAGGCCGTGGCAAGCCAGGTGAAGGGCTTGGCTGTGGGCAGCGGCAACTGGGTGCGGAAGGATGTGGGCTCGGCCGTCTACCTGGGAGCCACCGCGCTTGCGGCGGTGGTGGTGCTGGCCGTGAAGCGCCGGTGAACGAGGATGCTTTCGCGGCGGCGTGGTTGCGGTTGTGGGAGCGGAGTCGCTTGCTCGAACGGTTCACATAGGGAGGCATTCCAGGCGCTTCTGTATGGCTTGGTGAGTGGGTAAGGCGGCGATGGCTGCAGGCCCATTTCCTCGCGAGTTCATGACCTGAGGTTCAACCTGGGTCGGCGGTTTACATGAGTCGGCGTGGCATGGCTTGCTATCTGTTACAGCTGTGACGAGCGCTGGCGTGCTTTGCCGACAAGCAGGATTGGCCATGTGGCTGTGTGCAATGAGCGGCATTGCGGCTTGTGCCCTTCATCTTTGACACATGTACTTCATTCCCTTGCAATCGTGTCTGCGGGAGGAGTACTGCGCTGGGCTGCTATGATTGCGGGTTTACAGAGGGGATAATCCAAAGTGTGCAGCACGCCAAGCACACTACTATGCTGATGTTAGCGGTGTGCATGACTGCGTGTCCCTCGCCCCTGATGGCTGCTGGACGTTGTCGAGCCAGGTCGAGCGGTCGGCGGCAGGGGCGCAGGGTGTCGTGTCCAAGGTTCGAAGCTGGGGCGCCAGGAGCCTAAAGCACGAAACGAATAATGGCTTCTTGGCTGCATCTGCGATGCAATTCGTGGGCGCACGCGTGTTTGGAAGTGTGGAACGTTGGCACCTTGGAGCAAGCTGCTTCGAGTCGTTGGCCCTGCAAGATGTGGTGCTGCAATGGCCCCTGGCCGGCTGGCCATGCGGCCCATGCTGTGCCTTGCGTTCAACATGGTGGGGTGCGCAGCACGGAGGGAAACAGGCGCCGGGGGCCTGGGGCAAGGCCTGGGGGCAACCGTCAGTCTGTTAGCCTGCCAGAGCCTGCACTAGCCTGCATGCGCGGTCAACAATCCCAGCGGCCATGTAGCAGAACAGCTCGTGACTCGTGCGCTCCATTACCATTATGCCTCCATAAAAAGACACATCAACATGCCACCAGGGCGTGCCTCCAAGGGTGTCGTCTTACAACAGGCGATGGCTCTCCGACAGGTCAGCCGTCTCGTGGAGTCGTGGTGGACAGCCGTTGCAGCTGTACAACGCAAGCACTATAGGCGGGTGGAGAGAGTACATGCTGCCGGTCAGGAGCCGTATGTCTCGAGCACAAGGCCACAAGCTGTGCACGACGGAGGCACGAAGGCGCGCAGCGCATGCGCAGGGATGGCAAGTCACACTTGCGGGGCCTGGGAGGGGCCTGGCGTGTCCGGCTCTGCGGCAAGCAAGACAGTGCCCCTTCACCATGTATCGATATCAAACTGGTCCCTGTGGCAATGTCGGCATGCTTGCAGGAGTGAGAGAGGCCCCTGCCGGCAGGTCGCGGGCGAAGCCCCGGGCTCTAGTCCGCCAGCCCATCCACGTGCAGCCCATCCCGATCGCGACATTACGAACCCGTTCCGTACAGCCGGTCCGGCGTTGACTGGTCCCGCGGCCGCATCTTACGGCATGAAGCAGCTTAATGTCTCAGGAGGAAGGCCAATCACTAGCTCTGCGTCAACGGAAGAGTTCTGCGAACTTGGGAGTGATTCAGACCGTGGACTTGGCCGAAGCCGCAAGCACAGGCTCGCGACAACCCCTCCTACCTGATAATATGTCAACAGGCAATAATGGCGGGGCGCTAGGGGTAGACATGGCGTCTCGGGCGCCACAAGATATCGAAGCGGCCATCGCGGACGACAGCCGCAGAAAGACGAAGCAACAGCAGCCGCTCTGGAAGCGATTCCTTACCTCACAGCTCACCTGGGACGGTGTAGCAGCGGCGTCGTGCTTAATCCTCGCATTGGTGCTGGAACTTGCAAAGCCGCGGAACACATACATCCTCAAGGACACTCTATACTGGCATTCCTACCCCAAGAAGGTGCGACAGGAGCCGGCGACGACGATGGTGCAGGCGGGCCGAAGGTCGCGAACAGACCGTGTCTGAAGCTGGCGAACGGGAGCGGGGGGCCGGGCCTAGTCTGTGACGGTGGCCGCCCTCCCAGTGCAAGGGCGCATCACCCTCCTCCCCCTCCTCCCTGCATAATTCAAGGTGCTTACGACTCGCAATTGCGTCCCTAGTCCTGCGGCAACCCTACCTCGCCTCGCCTCACCTCATCCGACCGCAGGACAACACGGTGCCCAGTTCCTCCGTGCCCATCTACAGCTTGATCGGCCCCTTCGTGGTCTTCCTCTTCTACCGCTTCGTGGCCAAGCGCTCCAACTACGAGGTACGGCCGTACGGGCAGCCCACAACCGCACACCACAAAGCAAGGGGTTGGCCATGGCGTCCACGGTTGTTGCGGGGGCTGCACAGTGGGGCGCAGCCGCTGCCCTGCGCCTGGGCGCGGTACTGCTGTCCTACTCACCCCCACACCCACCCAACAACAGCAGACCCCTCCTCCCATCCTCTGAACGGCTCGCATTGGCCGCGCCTTTACCGCTCCCCTTCCCGCACCTGTCCGCCCTGCCCCGCCCTGCCTTGTCCTGCTCTGCCCCACCCCGCCCTGCTCTCCACCGCCCTGCCCTGTCCTGGGCCCGCCCACCGCGCTGGCACAGGTGGCCCGGCTCACCATCGCGCTGTGCCTGGCCTACTTCCTGACCGGCGCCATCACCAACTGCCTCAAGCTGCCGGTGGGGCGGCTGCGGCCCAACTTCGTGCGCACCTGCTGGCCCAACGGCACCATCGTGCTCAGCCACGAGGACCAGGTGAGGGCGTGTGTTAAAGAGCACAAGGTTAGGGCGTGGGCGTGGGTGTGCGTTTGTTTAAGAAACACGTGTGTGTGTGTGTGTGTGTGTGTGTGTGTGTGTGTTAGGAAAACAACAGAACGGAGCCCGCTCAGACGGCGCCGGGGTTACTTATGGATACCTACCAATACCGGGCGAAGATCGTCTTACCGTGCGTATGTGTGTGCGTGTATGTATGTGCGAGTTGTGGGGCGTGGGCTGAGAGGTAGGTTGTGGGTTGGTTTGTGTTTGGATGGTGGGAAAACGGGCGGGGAGGTAGGTAAGAAAGGACGACGGGTGATGGAGGAGAGGAAGCCAGGGCATAGGGGAGGAGAGGCCCGGGACAGCGTTGAGGAGACTGTGTGCATGGTGCTGCACCCCTGCATGCCCTAGCAACCGCCTGCTGCTGCTGATAGTGTTGCTGTTGGTGTTGCTGTCGGTGTTGCTGTTGCTGATCGCGCCGCCTCCGCCTGTGGCCCCGCCTGTTTTCCTGCCTGCAGTGGGGCGGCTACGCGGTGTGTGACCCCAGCGTGCCGGAGTCGGATGTGGACGAGGTCCACAAGAGCTGGCCCAGCGGTGAGAGGGCACAGCAGCAGGGGGCGCAGCACACGCAGCTAGGCGCAGCGGGCGCAGCAGGTGCAGCGCAAGCGGCGGATGAGGGTCGGGCTGGCTGGCTGGCTGTCGAGCAACTGGGGGGCGCGCACCTGCTGGGGGAGCGGCGTGGCCGCATCCGCATTAGCAGTGCAGCGAGCGCCGGGTGATGGCACACGTGGTTTGTGGCGAACCCCAAGCCAACCCAAACCCAACCTCCTCCCCTACTGCCAACTGCCAACTGCCAACTACCCGCCCCACAGGCCACAGCTCCCTCTCGGCCGCGGGCCTGGGCTTCCTGACCTTCTGGCTGCTGGGCCAACTGCGCGCCTTCGCCGCGCCCTCGCCCTGGTTTTGGGGCGCCGCCTCCGCGGCCGCGCCGCCCTCCAAGGGCCGGCAGTGGCGCTTCCTGGTCGCCATCCTGCCCTCGTTCGGAGCCGTGGCAGTGGCCGTCACGCGCGTGCTTGACTACTGGCACTTCCCCAGCGACGTGCTCACGGGTGCGTGGGCGAGGGGGCGGTGGGGCGGGGCGGTTCGGCGGCAGGGGAGCGGCGCGCTGGGTGGCAGGGGAGTGGCGAGGTGGGTGGCAGGGGGGGGGCGAGGTGGGTGGCAGGGGAGGGGCGAGGTGGGTGGCAGGGGAAGGGTGAAGTGGGTGGAGGCGGAGACGCCGGGTGTGGGAGCAAGGTCACGGGTTGGGGGGGAGCGAAAAGGATGTCGGGCTGCAGGCGAGGGCTGCGAAAAGGGTGGCGGGCTGCAGGCGAGGGCATGTTGCTCTGTCCCTGTGTGAGTGCTGTGTTAGTAGCTGTGTGAGTAGCTGTGTGAGTTGCTGGGCACATCTCCACTCCGGGCCCATCGACTCCACTATCCACCACCCGCCGCCGCCGACAACCCTTCCTGGCATGTAGCCACCCGGTCCTCACCCCCCTCCCTCCCTCTCCCACCCTCTGAAAGACTGCGTCTTTCATGGACGGCCAACCCCCTCTGACCTGCTCGCCCACCCCCGCTCCTCCGCTGCGCAGGCCTGGCCATCGGCTTCCTGACCGCCTTCTTCGTGTACCGCCTCATCTACCCGCCGCTCACGCACCCGCGCTGCGACCTGCCCTGGGATCACCTGGAGCGGATCGAGGAGGCGGCGCGGCTGGCGGGCGCAGCCGGCGGCGCGCTGGCGTCGTCCACGTCGTCGGGAAACGGGGCCGGCGCGGCGCACCTGGCGCCGCCGCCGCTGCTGTCGGGTGGCCGGTAGCAGCAGCTACAGCAGCAGCAGCCGGAGGGGCGCCTGCCGCGGCCCGCTGGGGTCCGGGTCTGAGCGGGTGGGCGTATGGCGGAGCCGCGGACGATTTGGAGGCCGGCGGCGGGGCGGGGGCCGGGGCGGGCGCCGGGGCGGGGGCTGCGGCGGCGGGCGTGGGGACAGGCGATGACGGCGAGTTGGTGGGCACATCGCCCGCGGCGTCGGTGCTGAGCGTGGGGGATGGCGGGCACGGCTGCTGGTGCGGCACGGAGGGCAGCGCCACCACCGGCCACAGCCAGCACGACCCGCTGGTCATCACCATGCTGCAACAGCAGCAGCAACAGCAGCAGCGGCCAGCCAGTGGTGCACACGGCGTCGGCGTGTTCGGCGCCGGCAGCGAAGTGGGCGTCGTGCGCGGCGCCGGCGCCGTCAGCGCGCAGGCTGTGCGGCTGGAGCGTCAGCCTGAGCGAGAGGGTGACGGTGGGTTAGGTATGGTGAGCGGCACATGGAGTACGGCAGGGAGTGGGCGCGGGTTGGACGCGGAGGGGAGGCTGATCACGCCCAAGGCGGATCGCGGGCGGGCGGCGCGCGGGGTGGTGCAGCGGCGCGTGCTGCGCGTGCTGACGTGATGAGCGTGCTTGTTTGGTTGGAGTATGTTGTCGGAAAGATGGGGCACGACGATGCTTAATGGGTGCGTGTATGTATGCGGTACAGCCCAAGTGCATGATGCGGGTTGGTCGTGTACGCGTTGCAAGCGCTGGCGCTGCCTTGTATGCCGGAAAGAATTTCACGTGGGTTTGGCAGTTGGCATAGGATGGTCGGGCCACGCGTGATTCGGGTTCGGAAGCGGGCATGACACATACTACGGTATTTACTGGGCCGGGTGACTCTATTGTGACTGGTGAGGGTGCCGCGGCGCCGCGCTGCTCCGGGCTTCCAGTTTGCGGTTGGTCGTTTCAGAGCGCCCATCTCGCTGCGGTTAGCAAGGCTTGGCGATTTGGATGCACTGATTGCTAACATAACCGGTGTTATCCATATTTATCAGGAAGAGCACGGAGCCGTAGAGCCATTCCTCGCCCACATGCCCACGTCTACGCCCTCACCCACATGCTCTCTAGCCCACGCCCTCCCGTGTCCTGCCCTGCCCAGTCTCAGGTCGTGTGTCTAAGAGCCACAGCCAGAAGCAGGCAGCACTGCATTGAGGCAGGGCTGCGAGACTGCGAGAGGAGCAACGTGTGCAAGCAGCCTGCCAAATCGCACGATCAGGTGGGGCAGCATCACGCCCTGTCCCATGCAGGCAGAGGCACAAAGGCGCCTGCGGCTTTCTGGACATGCACCTTATTTCTCTCATTCCTTTTTTGCTTCCTTCTGAAGATAAACAAATGCAGCTTCCAATTTCTCAAACCTCGGCAGGGTGTTCGGCGGGGTTTTCGTCGCTCAAGTCGCTACGTGATTTCGAAGCTACTCATGGCCCACTACCCAACACATTTCCGATTGACTTTGACAGCTTCAATCGAGGCCTTCACGCAGCCCCGCAAGTTCCCCTGTTGGATCGCGAGGTGGCGCGGGCCCTTCTTGCATTAATTCGGTTTCCAGCCACTCACTATCGTGACATTATGAGCTCATCTTCCCGCGAGAAGCCGCGGTATCTGTTTATCGCGGACCTGCTGGGTGGGCTGGTCCGCCTCAGCTCAGGACGCCTCATGCTCAGCGCACTAGGGCTTGAGGAGGAGCAGGAGGCGGCGGCCTTTGACGAGGAGGAGGAGGAGGAGACTGATGTCGCGGACCCCAGGCCCTGGCCGGGTAAGTCACGCACACTGCACGCACACGAGGCGTTCCGAACACGTTTTCGTGTGGGCAGTGCGGCCACCGCAACAAGCTGGCGGCAGCCTGATGCTGGGGTATGAGGAGCGCGTTGTGGGCCCGCATGCCGCAGGTCAGCCACTCGGGGTTGAAGGGTTGGGGGTGAGGGGCTTGAAAGTGTTAGGAGAAGAAGCACGGGGAGGCAGCCAACGGGCAACAAACTGACAACGCAGCTTCACCGCAGGGCCGGTGGAGCTGGTGGTGCTTCGGTCCCCCACGGGAGCTGCTGTTGACCGTGTGTTGAGGGCCCGCCGCATTGCGCTGGCCAACGGTCTGCTGGCTGGCCTTGAGGAGGGCTGCACGGCGGCCATGCACGTGCAGGTCCAGGCGCTGGTGGGCTTCCGAGACCTGTGGCAGGTGGGTGTGTGAGGGCGGCGGCGATTGTTCACAACAGTAGCGACGCCACTTCAACTTTGTAGGCAGGCAGGTTGCGGCACTACTCAGCAGGAGCTACGCACGGATCGTCCGCTTTGACCTGAGATCATACCGGCGCGTACGGACTGTGCAAAAGCCTTGCACCTTGTGTGATCTTGTGTCCCCTGTAGGCACTGGCCAGCGGCATTGCACTGGCGCGTTCGAACGCCGCTGCCACCGCAACCACACCCGCCACACCCGCCGCACCCGCCACACCCGCCACCGCCGCCACCGCCACCGCCGCCACACCCGCCACACCCGCCACCGGCGGCGGCTATCGGGCGGCACCGGTGCAAGTGGTGGTGACGGACACCAAGGATTGGTTCTTCCTCACCATCCAGGCGGTGGGAGCCGCGACCACTGCCGGCGGAACTGGCAGCCGCGCCGGCGACCTCACCGATGGCTCTCCCATCGGCGGCAGCGCCGCCGCTGGCCTTGGCACCGCTGGTTGCGGTGGTGACGTGGCTGGCGTTGAGTTTGCAACCAGCAACGGCGAGACGTTCCGCATGTCCAACTGCAGCTTTGTGCAAACCTCAGAGCTCCGCGGGGAAAGTCCCAACGCCGAGTGCCTGGTCCAGGTGCGGGACTTTGCACACATCTGCTCTTGGTTTTGTCTTGTTGTATTACAGCTTCGGCTGCCTCACGTCCTGGCAGTCACACACGGGCCGTGCTTTAGGCGCGTCACGGGAGAGCGATGCCCGGGTGTCCGGGTGCCGTGTTCATGCCTCGCACTCGCCCCACAGCCCAATGCCTGCATCTACCGGCCTGCCTGCCTGCCTGATCGCGACACTGGCTGCCTGTGCCGGCGCAACCGCAGCTGATGTACCGCCTCTTCACGGGCCTGTACCCGGACATGGACATCAGCAGCCTGCCCGCGGCCGTGCGCGAGGCCGAGGAGCGCACGCGCCAGGCCGCGGACGGCTGGCTGCAAGAGATGATGGACTCGCTGGAGCAGCAGCAGTCGCAAACGGCGGCCCTGCGTCGCCGCGTGCAGTAGCAGTTAAACAGCAGCATCGCAGGCGCCGCGTGCAGTAGCAGTTAAACAGCAGCATCGCAGGCGCCGCGTGCAGTAGCAGTCAAACAGCAGCATCGCAGGCGCCGCGTGCAGTAGCAGTCAAACAGCAGCATCGCAGGCGCCGCGTGCAGTAGCAGGCAGACTGCAGCATCGCATACACTGCCGATAAAGCTGTCAGCGAGCGAGGCCCTCCGAAAGTCCCGAATCTCGGCCCGCACCAGCAGCAGGGGAGCTGCGGGCCTGAGCCGTATCCTGCCAGACCGCGACCCGCCCTTGCCTGGGATCGCCAGCAGCAGCGTGCACTACACGGCAGCAGTGCACTGCGCGGCACGCAGCGGCGCCGTCAGCAGTAACCACGACAGGCAGCGCAGTGCCGTCCTCATCACCAACAACAGCGGTGCACGCGGCAGAAGCGCGAGTAGCAACAGCAGCAACAGCCACGGCGGCAGCACTAGCAGAAGCAGTACCGCCGCCACCATCACAGCGCTACCATTAGCGCAGCCGCCCCACCCAGCACCTACGTGCGTCTCTGGCGCGGTGCAGATGCTGGGAGGGTGACCCGGCGCCGCCAGGCCCCACAGCTGTTCGACCCTGCTGGCGGCTGGCCCCAGCCGCCAGCCATCTGACAATGCGGGGGACTGGTGCCCGGCGGACATGAGCGAGCAGTAGCACCGCTAGCGCGGCCGCCGCCGGCTGCACGACGTCAGCGGTGTAAGCAGTCACTGACTGCTTACAAGCGGGCCGGACGCCGAGCAGTGACGCCAGGCCATGGAAGCGGCAATGGGCTCGCAGCGCAAGGCCTCCAGCTTTAATTGTGGCCGCTCGCTGCTGGTCGGTGCGCTGAACTACCTGGCCACCAGCCAGCATGCACCAGGTCCGACATCGCCTACGCGCTGAGCCTGCTCGCGCCGCAGATGGCGGCTCGTGCGAAGGGCGTGCTGCGCTACCTGTCGTACTCACGACATGGGCCTGTGCTTCACCGCCAGCGCCAGCACCGGCAGTCACAGCAGTCGCAGCAGTCGCAGCAGCGGCAGTAGCAGCGCCGGCGGCCGTGGAGTAGGCTGCAGCGACAGCAACAGCAGCGCCGGCGGCCGGCGGCGACAACGCCAGCGCCTTTGTCGGCTTCTGTGATGCGGACTGGGCTGGAACCCGTGACTTGCCGTTCGCAGACTGCCTGTGCCCTTCGGCTGCTGGCGGGTGCGGTGGTCAGCTGGAGCAGCGGCAGGCAGCGCCCTGTCGCTGTCTGCGCTGTGGAGTCGGAGTATCAGGCCGCGGCCGCAGCGGCGGCCACCAACGAGGCCCTGAGGCTGCGCAAGGTGCCCGCCCACGACCTCGGCGTGGGCGTGGGCGGCGGAGCCATCACCCTACTTTCGGAGTGACAGCCAGGGCGCGCTCAGCCTTGCCCGCAACCCAATCATCACTTCGCCCGCTGCTGTCGAAGCACATCGACATCCAGCACCACCGTGTGCCTGAGCGCGAGGCGCGCGGTGAGGTGGCGGTGAAGTGCTCGTTGTTGTTCGGTGTACTGCCCGACTGAGCTAGTCGCTGCATGCGTGCTGACCAAGCAAGGCGCTGCATGAGGCCAAGAGGTCAAGATATTCCACGCGGCTCTGGGCGTCATGTGAGGGCTGAGGCCCGTAGAAGGGTTCGGTCAAGGACAGGGCAAGTCGCTGCGGCGACATATCTAGCACACCTGCCGTGGACAGGGAGTGACCAGGGCACCGGGGCAGCTGCAGTAGGTCAGCCATGGAGCAACGGTTGCATGCTGGGCTAACAAGTCAGCAGGGTTCTGCTGAGAGCAGTACTTGTGAGTCGCTGAAGACGGTACGGTGCTTCCTTTTGAGGGGGAGCTTACTCCCAGAGCCTCCCTGTGCTGTGCGGCGGTGCCTTCAGTGTTGTTGGCTGTTGCCGGCGGCGGTTAGCAGTTGGGCATTTCGGCTAGAGCGGGAGTGTTGATTGGTTGGGAGTGGCGGGCGGGAGACTCACGGCGGGGGCTTGCGGCCTGAACCACCTGATGGGCGAGACGTGTGTGTGAAATAAAGGTGTCGGCCCTGCATGGGCAGGTTTGCCTCTGAAGGGCCGGCGTGTTGCCGGGGGCACTATGACGCTGCTAGGGCGTGTTTTGGTAACTGCACACGCTGCTGACTAACCCCGCAAACTACCGTCAGCATAGTGTGTGAGGCACCTATTTGGGTTTGGACCTGCGCGACGAGCCGATACGGTATCTATACAACACTGAGGGTGGGGGAGGGGGGGCGGCGCTGGAGGGGGGGGTCGAAATGCTGCTGGGGGTGCAAAGGGGTGGTATGGCCGGTGGTATGGGGTATAGGATAGCCTGGGATGCAGAGGGGTGGTATGGGGTACAGCCGTACAGGATAGCAAGTCGGTCCTATCCTGGGGTGACCAGAGAAGTTGGTAGGATTGTAATACCCTACACCAGGCCCCCCGTCATCGAGCGTCAGCAAACTTCCAGCCAGCCAGCAACTAGTCGGTACAGTAACTCCGGCGTTCGACCGGCCGCGCACTCCTGCCGTACCGCTGCAAATTGTCTGCTATCTGCTGGTTCTGGGAATCGGCTGCACGCTACGGGACTCCACCAACCTGCTAACGTCCGGCGGAACATGGGCGGACCGAAACGCTACCTGGCCGGCTGGCCCCAGCACCTCTTATGCATTACATACAAACTTAACATCTGTATAACGGTCCTCTGATAGACTGTAAGAATGCTCTCGCCCTCTGGACTACGTCTCAAACGCGCTCTTCCAGCCCGGGTCGTTTTGGCTGCGGCGGTTCAGCCTACCCCGCGGGGAAAACAGGGATTGCTGCGGGCTGGAAAGTCAGCAAAGCGGTTGCTCAAGAGCCGGAGAGACCTGAAGCGAGCGGGGTTCTCGACCAAGAAGGCTGCCGCGTTGCTGACGATATTCCCTTGCGCCGGCGACCTGGCCAAGCAGTCATCAATCGTTGAATTCAGAGCAGAGATAAAAGACCTGACCGCACGCATTGAGATGTTCGTGGTAGTCGTCATCGCGAGCAGGCTGCTTCTCTCAAGTCCGGAGGACCTTGCTGACAGCTTTATCGGCATGATGCTGACGGCAATCCTGGCAAATTGACTCAGGTACGTGGGCAAGGGTGCAAGGGTCCGACGCTGCGCGGTACCGGTCGCGACCCGCAACGCCGCCACGATTACCCAGCTATGACTGGCTGCGCTCGCAAGGGTCTTTGTGCTAGGTCTGGTCCCGGTCAGCATCGCTAAGCATCCGTCACTACCGGAAGCTTCCGAACCCAACCTGCGTTTGCAGGGTGCTGCTGCTGGGCGCCCTTACCCCGTCCCCCCCACCGCAACACCCTCGCTCCCTTCCTCACACTTGCATTACGTACCCGCAGGTGCTCACCTCTTTCATCCATTGTGAACGGGCAACCCTGTTGGCAGACCTAAACCGAGTGCGGACTGGTGAGTGTGCTGCACGCTTTCAACGCCACCGCTGTCACAGTGCTTAAATGAAGGAGCACCCCGTCGGGCACGCACGGGCCAGTAGGCAATGATCAGGGTTTGTTTCTGAGTTTGCATTGTCGCACCGTCGCTGCCTGCTCTGTAGAGTTTGAGTATCAGGCCGCGGCCGCAGCGGCAGCCACCAAGGAGGCCCTGGGAGGCCCAAGGAGGCGCCATCACGCTTCGGAGTGACAGCCAGGGCGCGCTCAGCCTTGCCCGCAACCAAATCATCACTTCGCCCGCTGCTGTCCAAGCACCACCGGGTGCCTGAGCGCGTGGCGCGCGGCGAGGTGGCGGTGAAGTGCTCGTGGTTGTTCGGGTTACTGCCCGACTGAGCTAGTCGCTGCGTGCGTGCTGACCAAGCAAGGCGCTGCATGAGGCCAAGAGGTCAAGATATTCCGCACAGCGCTGAGTGTCATGCGAGGGCTGCGGCCCGTGGAAGGGTTCGGTCAAGGATAGGGCAAGTCGCTGCGGCGACATATCTAGCACACCTGCCGTGGACAGGGAGTGACCCTGAGTGACCAGGGCACCGGGGCAGCTGCAGTAGGTCAGCCATGGAGCAACGGTTGCATGCTGGGCTAACAAGTCAGCAGGGTTCTGCTGAGAGCAGTACTTTTGAGTCGCTGAAGACGGTACGGTGCTTCCGTTTGAGAGGGTAGCTTCCTCCCAGAGCCTCCCTGTGCTGTGCGTACTGTGCGGCGGTGCCTTCAGTGTTGTTGGCTGTTGCCGGCGGCGGTTAGCAGTTGGGCGTTTCGGCTAGAGCGGGAGTGATGGTTGGTTGGGAGTGGCGGGCAGGAGACTCACGGCGGGGGCATGCGGCCTGAATCACCTGATGGGCGAGACGTGTGTGGGAAAGGTGTTGTTGTGTAGCAGGCTTCTACTGAGCCGCTACACATCAATCACTCTGTCGCGTGATCTGACAACTATCTGATCTGACTTTTATACCGCGCCTGGCGATATGACAGGTGTCGGCCCTGCATGGGCAGGTTTGCCTCGGAAGGTAGGGCCGGCGTGTTGCCCGGGGCACTATGACGCTGCTAGGGCGTGTTTTGGTAACTGCACACGCTGCTGGCTCACCCCGCAAACTACCGTCAGCATAGTGTGTGAAGCACCTATTTGGGTTTGGACCTGCGCGACGAGCCGATACGGTATCTATACAACACTGAGGGTGGGGGAGGGGGGGCGGCGCTGGAGGGGGGGGTCGAAATGCTGCTGGGGGTGCAAAGGGGTGGTGTGGGGTATTGGATAGCCTGGGGTGCAGAGGGGTGGTGTGGGGTACAGCCGTACAGGATAGCAAGTCGGTCCTATCCTGGGGTGACCACAGCGACTAGCAGAAATGTAGTACCGTACGCCATGCCCCCCGTCGACTTCCATGCACAGCCAAGTTCCAGCCACCCAGCAACATGTCGGTACAGTAACTCCGGCGTTCGACCGGCCGCGCACTCCTGCCGTACCGCTGCAAATTGTCTGCTATCTTCTGGGTTCTGGGAATCAACGACGCGTCCGGCGCAACATGGGCGGAAACGCTACCTGGCCCAGCAATTGTTATGAGTTACCTACAAAACATATGGATTACGCTCCTGTGATAGACTGTAAGAATGCTCTTGCCCCCTGGACAAACACTGCTACGCCTGCAACGCGCTCTTCCAGCCCGAGGCGTTCGGGCTG
The DNA here is from genome assembly GCF_000002595.2 of Chlamydomonas reinhardtii. NCBI lineage: Eukaryota > Viridiplantae > Chlorophyta > Chlorophyceae > Chlamydomonadales > Chlamydomonadaceae > Chlamydomonas > Chlamydomonas reinhardtii. The sequence continues at coordinate 657,095 of NC_057008.1, read as the reverse complement.
CGCCGGTCAAGAGTACCCGGCTTAAAATGGGCATAGTTCGGGCAGACAACGCAGCAGAGCGACTGCGCAAGAGCCTGAAAGAACAGGGGTTTTCGAACAAGCAGGCTGCTGCTCTGCTGAAAACGTTCTCAGGCACCAATGACCTGCTCAAGCAGTCATCATTTGATGTGCGCATGAATGACCTCAGCTCAGCGGTGGGCAAGCTCAACTCGGAGGTGGGCAAGCTCAGCGTAGAGGTGGGCAAGCTTAGCGTAGAGGTGAAGACGCTCAGCTCAGCGACGACACAGACCACCGATGGGAACAACCTCAGCTCAGCGATGAACGTGCGGACCACCCGCATTCAGGTGTTGCTGGTAGTCATCATCGCGGGCCGGCTGCTTCTCTCAAGCCCGGAGGCCCTCGCTGACAGCTTTATCGGCAAGATGCTGACGGCGCTGCTGTCAATCCTGGCAAATTGACTCAAGTACGTGGGCAAGGGTTTGGGGGTTGGGGGCACGGTTGTAACAGCACCACGGGGCGGCGGGGCGTGGCACCAGTCAACGCCGCCGCAATTACCCAGCTATGATTGGCTGCGCTCGCGAGGGTCTTTGTTCTAGGCCTGTTCCTGTTCAGCATCGCGCAGCACCTGTGACTACTGGTAGCTTCCGAAGTCAACCTGTGCTTGTGGGGTGCTGCTGCGCGCCTGTACCCCGTGCGCCCACCGCAACACCCTCCCTCCGGCTGCTCTACGCGCAGCATAGACCTAAGCGCCACAGCCGCCCCATACAAACTCCGCATCTATATACGCTGCTGCGATATACTGATAGAATGCTCTCGCCCGCCCGACAAACACTACCCTTAGCCTGCCCTGCTTAAAAGGGCATAGCTCGGGCTGAAAGGAAGACCTCAAGCGGGCGGGGTTCTCGAACAAGCATGCTGCTGACAATATCCCCGAGCGCCATCGACCTTGACCCTGCTGGACCAGGTGCTGGCGCTTGGAATGTTGCCAGCAGCCGGCTTGCTTGAGAAACCCGCCTGTTTGAGGTCTTCCAGGCTTAAGCACCCGCTTTGCTGCATACTTAGCCCATACTACGCTCTTCTTAAGCAGGATAGACGTCACCGAACGCAGAAGGAAGGACCCAGGCGGGACGAGCGCGTTCAAGCATCAGCGTTTGTCCAGTCACGACAGGCAGCGCAGTGCCGTCCTCATCACCAGCAGCGGTGTACGCGGCAGCAGCGCGAGTAGCAACAGCAGCAACAGCCACGGCGGCAGCACTAGCAGAAGCAGCACCGCCGCATCCATCACAGCGCTCCCATTAGCGCAGCAGCCCCAGCACCTACGTGCGCATCTGCCGAGGCACAGATGCTTGGAGGGTGACGCGACGCCGCCGGGCCCCACAGGTGTTCGACCCCGCTGCTGGCGGCTCGCCCTAGCCAAGGTCATGGCACCGTACAGCCGTCAGTCCGCATCCCTCATGTCGTTGCCAACCCCACGCCTGCCCCTGTCGTTGCCAACCCCACGCCTGCCCCTGTCGTTGCCAACCCCACGCCTGCCCCTGCGCGCAGGGGAGATCACCGCACCGGCAACCACAGCCGGCACCATCCTGCACCTCTTCCTCTTCTTTCATGCGTCAGCGGCACGCCACGCGTCCGTGCGTGTGCGTGCTTTCACCTGCGTTCGTAGCCCAGCCCGCAGCCCCCACGGCTGAAGGGCGATCAGCTCTTCACGCCGGCAGTTTTACGCAGCAGCATCGACCTGCAGCAGTTCGTCCTGGGCGTGTCAACCTCGGCCTACGCCGTGCCGTCAGAGCCGCAGCGCAGGCAGCTTTCTTACCAACAGCTCAGTCGTCGGCAGCGTGCTCCCACAGCGGCACCGGCACCGGTGGTGTTTGACGCCCGCTTCATCAGCTGCGTGCATCCCAGGCTTCGCCGCACGCGCCCATGGCGGCGGCGGCTGTCCGGCGGCTTCGCTGCGCACTTAAAGGCGGCGGCGGCACATCCCCACTCCCCAGCTACTTCGTCGTGCGCGCTCGGGAGGGATTGAATCGAAGGGGTAAGCTGCAGAAGTAAGGCACGGAAGTAAGGGTACTGAAGCCACACTGAAGGGGCGTCCGGGTGTGCGGGTGTGCGGGTGTGCCCTGGGGTTGGGGTGCAGCTGAGACGCGAGGCACGGGGGCGTTGCCTTGCGGGTGTTCCTTCTCCCTGATGCTGTGCACGCGCTGACGGACCCACTGTGGTGCTGGGGTTTGTGCTGCAGGTGATCGTGCTGCGAATGCCTATGGAGGTGTCGGGAAGCGTAGCTTGGCTGCTCACGTAGGGGCGCACCGGGCAGCTGCCGCCATGCACACAGGCAGCACATCAGCGCGCAAGGCATGGTGTTTTGGAGCTGGAATCCTTGTCCAGGCCAGTGGGATTTCGGTCTGGGCGCATGGTTCCCAGGGGCGGGGGTCGAGGTTTATCAAAGTGTTGGGACTGGAAGAGCCTTGGGATGGCCTTGCACGGTGCAAGCGTGTGTGCTCACATGAGTGGGTATAAGAGAGCTGCATGAGCCAGAAGTGTATGGCACTTTGCAGACATGGAGTCACGTGTGGAACTGCTACGGTAGTGTTGATTACGGTACCAAAGATTCCGGATGCGCACGGCTGAATGTAGAGTAATCGGCCCTTTCAGTGGGCGGCGGGGCATTGCATTACACACAGGTTTGCCCGGTATTGTGTGGCGGCTGTACATCAGTGCAGTATGTCAGGCAGGTGGCAGTTGTGCGGCGTGTGGGAAGATGGCGCAGAAGCGTGTGCTGTGCGCGCGTGCTGACATGATGAGCAGGTTGCTTCATGGGAGGGTGTGCGTGAGCGCATGGAGAGGGTACGTTGTACACGGTGCACACAGATGCATCAGGGATACGGTACAGGGGTTTGGGCTGAGCGGCTAGCGACGGGCGCACACTGGAGCGCAACTGCAGATAGCGGCCTGCAGCTGAAGGGCTGAGTGGCCTTGCAGTTCAGATTGCATTGGTTACAAGAGGGACCTGCTGACGCAGTTCACGAGCCAGTGACGTGGAGAACGAACATCCTGCTCTGGACCCCAGGGGCGTGCCGCCTGCAACAGTTCAGTAGCCTGTGTTGCAGAAGCGTTGATGATACATGTGTAAGATTCTAGTTTCTCTGCAAGAATCTTACAGTGCTCTCCCGGGTGCGATATGTGCCCACGGTATTAGGGCCATTCGCGGCTCTCGCCACCGCGTCCCCACACGCCGAAGCAATGTGTTGAGTTTGCGCCTAGAACAGACGAACCACTTAGGACGGTGTAAGAAGGACGGTGTAAGAGGGCTCGCTAAGACATGATCAACCTGTCCTCACATCACGGACCTAGGCCGGACGGCTGGGGAGGACCTTTCCCCCATACTCGCACACACACGCTGCAGCACACACTATCTCTATCTTCGTTTTTAATACCGTACACGCTGCAGCACACACTATCGCTATCCAGGCACTGCCATCAATCCGGGTCAATCCAGATAGAGACGGCCTGCTCAGCCCCACTGCTGCTCAGCGCATGGCCAGGGCGGTGATAGGTGGTGATGAGTAGGCGGATGAGGGCGGATGTTTGCTGCAGCACAAAGGTCGCGGCCAGACCGTTCTCAAGTCGGGGAAGACGAGAACGGCATGAGGTGACAATGAGAAGGATTGGTGCCCGGCGGACAGCGCAGCAGTAGACTGGTTCATTACCAAGTGCGGCCTAGAACTATTGCATTCCGCCCACAGTAAGTCCCATCGCACCCAGTGCACGCACCGCACTCAACACTCGTGCAGGTGTGGGTGAACGCCCCACACGTGCGATTGCAGTTGCAGAGAGGCATGCATATTGCTGTGTCCCATGCACACATCCATATGAACGTGCGTGGGGGCTCGACCATCATGCCGCCGCCAGTAATGACATTGCAACATGCTTTGTCAATTAGCGTCTACATAATATATGCAGGGCAATGACTGCGACTGAAGCACAATACGGTATTCTCAGCACTGCTATTTCCTATCATGCATGCAGCCTCCCACACCGTGTCCATCCGTCTGGCACCACAGAGGACTGACAGCAACCCTTCCAGCAGCAAGCACTGGAACTACCCTCGGCTCCACAATAATCTGCCAAAGTTTTCCCTTCACCACCGGCCGCTGCGAGGCTTGCCGCCCCGCTTGCCCTGCCGCTTGCCCACATCTCCCTGATTGCTGTCCCGCAGGACCCTCAGCTTCTGCTCTGTCTCCGCCGGCAGGGCCACGCCCCAGACGTGGCTCAAATTCAGCAGCCTGAAGGCATCATCTTGCAGCCGCACCTCTCCCGAGCTGGCGGCAGTCGCGACCAAGCCCTTCGCCTGCGGTGTGGGGCTGTAGTTGCCTGCCCGAGCCAGCACACCGAGCCCGATCACCACGTGCTGCACAGTCCACGGGCCAGACGCAGAGGCATCCAGCAGCTCGAACCACTGCTGGGCCTCGGCTGGCGTCTCAGGCTTAAGGCCCATGTTGAGGCAGTTGGCCAGGAGCAGGGCCACACTGAAGCGTGGGTTGGCGCAGGTTACATGTGTAAGCGGCATAGGTGCGGCCTGCAGCAGGCTGACCTGAAAAGGGCAAGTTATGCAGGGACAGAGGGTGCAGCAGCATTAGATAGTTGATGACACCCGTGTGTACCATATCCCTATCCAAACTCCAAGAGTCCAAGTGTCATTCAATGTACGGTACTGGTATCCCTCTGCTGGCTCTGCAGTCGCACCTGGCGGCGGAGCAGATGCAGCGGCACTGGCAGGCCGAATGCTCGAGCCGCCCAGAACAGGCCCCGCAGCGCAGCGCTGCTGTCCAGGTCCTGGCTCACTCTTTCCGTTGCTGCCTCCATGATGTGCACAAGCCCCTGCTTCTGGCCTTCTGTCAGTGTGATGCGTTTTGCCAGGAGGCTCATGTTGTGAAAGGTGTTGTCAACACTCTGGAGGATATCGCTGGTGCTCCCTTGCTGTAAGGAGCGCCACAGCTCCTTCATGGTCCCGCCCGCCAGCGCTGTGAGCACCTCACTGCTCCACTGCCACTTGCAGTGTGCCAGCGCATACCACAGCTGCCGCAGGCTGACAGTCCCGCTCAGCAAGTCCTTTCTAACCAGCTCGGCCACACGTGCCTCCATCTGATCCGCCAGGTGTGGACCGAGCGGCTCCTCTTTGGTCAGGTCCATCTGCAACCTCTCTGTGTATTGCCAATGCAGGGTGTCGGTCATATCACTGAGATGGGACAGACCTGGGGGACGTTGAAAGAACCATGTCCGAGCAGCTCTTGAAGGCAACCCTGACAAATCTCCTTGCCGCAGTGCCGCATAAACTACCCTGGGCATGTGTAAGATGAATCAGCCGCACACCCAACACACACACACACACACACACACACACACACACACACACACACACACACACACACACACACACACACACACACACACACACACACACACACACACACACACACGCACGCACGCACGCACGCACGCACGCACGCACGCACGCACGCACGCACGCACGCACGCACGCGCGCGCGCGCACGCACACACACACACACACACACACACACACACACACACACACACACACACACACACACACACACACACACACACACACACACACACACACACACACACACACACACACACACACACACACACACACACACACACACACACACACACACACACACACACACACACACTGCACAGCAGCTTGCAGCCCCGCCGTGCATAAGGTCAACTAGCAGACCGTGGCTAGCGGACGGACAGCTTACCCAAAGCGTACAGGGCATTGGCCAGGGGGCGCAGCTCCATGTTCGGGGCGAACGCAAGTGTTTTGCCCAGCAGGCGCTTCCGTGCAAACTGCTGGCACGCCTTCAAGTCCCCGCGTCCGCTGATCTCTGACAGCTTAATCCAGAACGTCGCGACGTTCACGACATCCATGTCGGGTGCAGTGAGGTAGATGTTCTCAAGCTCGCTGAGGGTGCCGGCTCGCTTTACTTCTTTGTTTAGCTCGATGCACAAGGTGCTAGCGCGACCATTGCGTTCGCTGTTACTCAATGAATAAGCTCGAGAGTCATTGCTTCTAGTCGAGCGGCTAGCAACAGGCGCGCGCCTGAAGACTGCAGGCAGCGGCCTGCAGGTGAACGGCCGAGTGGCCGTGTGTTTCAGTAGGCTGTGTTGCAGGAGCATTGTTATATTACTTGTACTAGTCTGCGCTTGCCTCGTCGTCGACAACATGCGTAGAAGAGGCAAAAGGCCGTGGATTTCACGGCCGGCTTGAATCCATCCTGATCTCTGCGTCTCGTCCTGCGCGGCACTGAATGAACAATTGCTAGGAGCACGCTATAGGGTTCCTTCTGGCTCGTGCAGGCAGACGGCTGCACAGACAGCCCAGCCCAGGCGTTCACCTTCAATCATTCAACCTAGCTGGCAAACTTCACGACCACTCCGTGCAATCAACGCGGCACACAATCAACCTGATAGGACCTGATGAGTGTTTGCAACTCAAACCCTGGACCACCACGTGCCATCGCAGCTGGCGCACGACCCAAAACCGAATCACACACATCTCCAAAAACACACCGCCCCATCCCTTTCCCCGCTACTTCCCACCGCCTCTTCCCCTCACACACATGCATTACCACCACGCTTGGCACCCCACTCTACCGCTGCACCTCACCGCGCCGCCCTCCGTGTCCTGCGACCGCCCGCACCCCCGCCGCCCGCTCCTGCCCCAGCCCCAGCCCCAGCCCCAGCTCCAGCCCCAGCCCCAGCTCCAGCCCCAGCTCCAGCCCCAGCTCCAGCCCCAGCCCCAGCCCCAGCCGCAGCCCCAGCCCCAGCTCGCGCCGGCCTCCTGACGGGTCGGGACCGGGTGGGTGTGGGCCTGCTGGTCACCTCGCCGTCCGCGCCGTCGACGTCGTCGTCCCAGGGGTCACGGCCGCCGCCCGCCACAGCGCCCGCACACACGCCCCCTGAGGGCAGGAGGGAGGGAGGGAGGGAACAGGCCCAGTGACTCCTGGGCTTGGGGGGGGGGGCTGGGGAATACACACCGTGACCAAACAGGCGGTTGCAGCGG